>NC_140166.1:216763261-216975761 GCF_963971535.1 Notolepis coatsorum
AAAGGAATGTGAATCACTACCCACCTTCAAAAACACTCTCAAAAAACACCTACGTGAGACTGCAATTCGAAACTGGCCCCTACAAATGTCCTAACCTAGTTGTACAGTAAATGACCAAGTAAGGCTTTGTCAATATTCCAATGTACAGTGTAAAATGTGTGTGTGTCCCCTTCCCAACCCCCCCCCCCCCCCCCCCCCCCACCTCCAATGTACAGCCCTCACCCAACCCACCCAACCCCACCCCACCCAACCAACCTCCTCCAATGTACAGTTTCTATGCCAAATGTATATACACTCCTTTTCTGGACACTTTTGTATCACAAACAGTACTGTATTTGCAAATCTGATATGTCATAAATGTATAGATGTAGCAGTACTGTCTATCTGTATGTCATGTATGTCATATATGTTATGATGAATTGAAAATGGGGGACCCTGATGTAAACAAGTCGAAAGTCTTTCTCTGGTCTGCATCCCCTTAACAATTGTATGTATTGAGCTGTACTGTACTGTACCCATTCTGCAATCTGTTAATAAACTTTTCAATCAATCAATCAATCAAACAATAGGATCGCTGTATTTAAGTACCGTTGTTGCACGTAGGACTGTTTTGGAGGTAACACCGGAACTCACTGCTGGTGGAACTTGGAAGCAACAGTAGAGACTTGATGCAGAACAACGTTCACTGTGAAGAAAGAAACTGTACAAGTAAGCAACACTGCTTTAACCGTCCATTGTGTACAGTCGGGATACAGACAGAACACAATGAAACATGGTGACAGCTGGGTACAGGTCGGGAAAGTAATTGACGCGGTAGCTAGAGAAGTAAAGAGTTTAGCTGGCGAGGTGTTGCTAGCAGGCTAACACGTACCTCGGGGACAAAACTCCTGCTAGCTGTCGGCGATGGAAGAAGAACTAGAACCCCCCGGACATCTGGTTCTGGACTCCAACAATTTGGTGATGGAAAAAGAACTAGAACCCCCTGGACATCTGGTTCTGGACTCCAACAATTTGGTGATGGAAGAAGAACTAGAACCCTCTGGACATCTGGTTCTGGACTCCAACAACTTGGTGATGGAAGAAGAACTAAAAAACCCTGGACATCTGGTTCTGGACTCCAACAACTTGGCGAAGTCATGGAGAAGTTGGAAGGAGGAGTTCACATTGTATGTAGACCTTACCATGCCCGACGCCGAAGAGACGACAAAAGTCCAGCTGTTTAAAGATCTCCTCGGAGGAAAGGGCAGAGAACTGTGGGCAACTCTGCCGAGTCCGTCGGCGAAGACAACAGTGGCTTCAATGATCAAGCAGTTTGACGAGGCCTGCGATCCAAAGTAATGAAACAGTGGAAAGATACAGATTCTTTATCAGGAACCAAGGATTGGATGAAAACGTGGACAGCTATGTAACAGACTTGAGAACATAATGAAACAGACGCCACTACAGTTTTTTTTTACTAGGGTAAATACAATTAACTAATAGATATCACTATGATGACACTTCCCCAGTTGATTACTTATATTAAAGACGAGACTTTTGTATTACAAGTTTTTTGAAATGGTATGTTTAAATATGCAAATTATGCATTATCTACTTAAATATGCATACATTTGCATTAAATCATATATCATCACATTTTGCACAGAAATCATACGGTTATCTTAAATCTAATAATCCAATAATCTAAATCTAATATATAATATAAAAATGCTAAATGCATGGGTATTTTATTTTGTCTTTAATGTTAGCTTGCAAACTCAAATACTGTCTTGGTAAGCCTACTAATGAATTGTTTGGGGGAAAAAAGAAAAACATTGTGATGTGTATCGTGTATCGCCGAAAGGTCAGAAAATATCGTGATATCATATTTAGGCCATATCGCCCAGCCCTACCTTATATCATATCATATTCATATCATAGTTTACTCTATCAGCCCACCCAGCATGTAATACGTTCTTTGTTAGAACTCAACTCGTTATTATTTTGCGCATAGATTGCAGAAATACGGGAACGTTTTGATTTATATTTAAAAGGCTTTGACATTGTAAAACTAAATAAGTGAAATTCTGTAAGCAGAATACAAGTCATATCACATATCCAGAGCATGTATGCTTTTCGACACATTTATTGCAAGGGTTTTGTAATACACATACACTCAACAAATAACCTCTGTTCTCATTGCAATGCGTTTTTTATTCTTTCTTATACAGTAGGAAGGGGGAAGAACACTATATTTTGTGGGTGTTCATATGCCTTGTATTCTGCTTACAGCTTCGAAATTCCACTTGTTTCGTTTAACGTTATGGCAAAGCCTTTTAAATATAATCAAAACCTTTCTGCGGTCTGTGCGCAAAATAATACGAGTTGAGTTAAGCGGAGCGCAGTCAGTGCGGTCAGTCATAAACCATGCTGCATTAATTCGGAGAAATACCTATTATTCCAAATGCTATTTATAGGGTTTTGACCATAATTACACTACTGTTGCTATTTTACAATGAACTATAATGAATTACTGGCCATAACGAACACGCCAGTATTGAAACTAATGCGGAAGCTTATATCCGCGTTGTAATATTCAATATTCTACCACCGGGCGCCAGCTACGCATGCTCCGAGCTGTGCGTGTATATATACGCACAAAGTCAAGCACAAGTTCAATTTGATAAGTCCCACACTTTGCTTAGAAATGATCGTACGCACGGCTTACGCACATATCTGTGCGTACGCAACGTTGATAAATGAGGGCCCAGGTAGGTAATTTCTTCTTTCCTTGTGACAATATTGTCACCCACTGTAACTGAGAAGCCGTCTGTCTTGCTGAGTTTGTTATTTGAACCGAAGAGAATGGACTCTGTTTTGCCCATGTGTAATGATAGTTTGTTATCAGCGAGCCATATGCAGATTTTGCCTAGTTCCGAGCTGAGGGTTTTTTCAACCGGTGAACAGGCTGTGAACAGGCTAGACACATGAATACAAGGGAAGGAGACTAGACAGGAATAAACATATGAATACACACAGGGAACAAGAACATAGGCAGTGCATTAGTGATAACTAATAATAGGCAGCCAGGTCTTGAGCCAGGCAGGGATTAAACATTGTGACAGAATGAAAATACATGAGGACAACAACAGATTCTCCAGAACGGCGTAGTACCGCCGATGAGCACACGATGGTGCCAGGGAATAAATGTCCAAAAAGTTCAGATCCTGACAGGACCCCCCCCCCCTCCCAGACGACTCACAACATCGACCCGGAACAGGCAGGGCGAAGGGCCGAAACCCCGGAAAAAACTGGGGACGAGGACACGGGAAACAGGAGCCGGGGGGGGGGGGGGGGGGCGGAAAAAAGAACCCAGGAGGGGCCCAGCAGCAGGGGGACCGGGGAACAGGACCAGAGGGGAGCCCGGAGAAGGGTGCACAGGGCACGGAACCAGGGGCACCGGAGAGGGGGACAGAGACAGAGGCCCGGAGAGGCGGGCTAGAGACAGGGGCTGGGGACGGGGACAGGGACCCGGTGAGGGGGGCTGGAGACGGGGGCAGGGACCCGGAGACATGGACAGAGGCCCGGAGAGGGGGGCTGGAGACGGGGACAGGAGCCCAACGGCGGAGGCCCGGGCACTGGGACAGGGGCCCGGTGAGGAGGCCCGGAACAAAGGGGCGCGGGCGACAACTCCAGAGCAGGACCCCAGACGGGGACCCCTCCAGGTGCAGACCCCGGGACCGAACCAGGGGGCCCGGAGATGAAGGGTGGAGGCGACGACCCCAGAGCAGGACCCCGGACGGGGCCCACTCCAGGTGGAGACCTCGGGACCAAACCAGGGGGCCCGGAGAAGAGGGGCGGAGGCGACGACCCCGGAGCAGGACCCCGGATGGGGGACACTCCAGGCGCAGGTCCTGGGACCGGGCGCAGGACCCCGGACGGGAGCCCCTCCTGACGTAGACCTCGGCGCAGACCTCGTCGTTGACCACGGCGTCGACCACGGCGCAGGGCTGGGCCAGACGACTCCAGGTGCAGATCGACCTCGGTGCAGACCTCAGCGTTGACCACGGCGTAGACCACGGCGCAGGGCTGGACCAGACGACCCTCCAGGTGCAGATCGACCTTGGTGCAGACCTCGGCGTTGACCACGGCGTCGACCACGGCGTAGACCACGGCCCAGGGCTGGACCAGACGACTCTCCAGGTGCAGATCGACCTCGGTGCAGACCACGGCGTAGACCACGGCGCAGGGCTGGACCAGACGACGAGCCGGAGGCAGACGAGGAGCCGGGACCAGACGACGAGCCAGGACCAGACGACGAGCCAGGACCAGACGACGAGCCAGGACCAGACGACGAGCCGGAGGCAGGAGACTCCCCGGGGACAGGAGCAGGGGCACGACCCGGACCAGACGTCGGGGTCTCCCCGGGAGCCGGAGGAACAGGAGCAGCTAGAGCCACACTAGCAGGGGCTAAACTGGCAGTAGAGACTCAGGGCCCTTTCTCACTCACCATTCGGGGTCAAATCAGCGTCGGGTCGCACCAGAAAAGGGTGTGTCTGTCTGAGTGAGAACGCTCTCCCCCGTCCCCGTCCCCCGCTGATTCGTCCCCGGGGGCGCTGAACCTGGACAGGTGAAATAGGTGGTCTCGGGTGCGCGCTAGTGGGAGCGGGGGGCGTGACACACACAACGTCGTTACTGTAATGCTTTCATGCTTGCTTGAATTTTGGGCAGATAAAACCACACGGCAACAACTGGACAATACCCACAAAAACGATATTTATGGGCAATTTGCGAGTTCAGACCTCAACCAAACAAGCATCTGGTCACAGCTCAGTGGATGAAAACATGAAGCCACGTTACAAAGCACTTCCCTGGCTCGCATTAGGCCTGGCAATTTTGTTTGCCATTGCTATGTCTATACATTGGTTTCTTGTTCGAATGCATTTATTTCTATTAGACGAGTGGTGCCCAACCAGTCGGCTGTGGTCGACCAGTAGATCAATGACATGCAATATAATTGCCACGAGCGATGGGATAATGTTAGGTGCTGAACAGGCTAAGCTAACTTGCGTCTACTATACTTTCTTGTTCGAATGCATTTATTTCTATAGACCAGTGGTGCCCAACCAGTCGGCCGTGATCGACCGGTAGATCAATGACATTCAATATAATTGATGCGAGCAATGTTACTAGTAATAGGCTAAGCTAACTAGCGTTAGTCGTTAGCTTAGCGTTAGCCCTGGGAAACGCTCAAAAGCGGACTCTACAGCACAATCCATTCGTGAGAAAAGGGGGTGGGTTATATTGACGAGGCTTGACAACAGAGGTTCAAATATAACTTCATATTTATTGGTTATTTGTTTATTTTATATCAGCATCCAGTCTCCACCGCCGTGTTAACACTTCCTGTGTTTACATTTTCGAGCATGACATCATCAAGTACTTCAAGTACTCCTGAAAATCATCAAGAACAGAATAGAACCCATAATTGAACATCAGCTCTCGGATAGCCAAATGGGTTTTCGCAAAGGAAAAGGAACAAGAGATGCAATCTGCCAACTCAGAATCATTGGTGAAAAATCGATAGACCAACAGAAGAAGCTGTATATATGCTTCATCGATTTCACGAAGGCCTTCGACAGAGTTGAACATACAACATTGATGAGAACAATGCAAGAATTCAAAATACCAGTTTCTGACCGAAGAATAATTGCCAACTTATACTGGAGGCAGAAGGCTAATGTTAGAATAGGAAAGGAGAAATCAAGAGACTTCCCGGTGGAGAAGGGTGTAAGACAAGGATGCATCTTGTCCCCTGTACTCTTTAATATGTACAGTGAATCACTGATGAAAAAAGGTCTGAGAGGAGGGAAAGGAGTAAAACTTGGCGAAGAGAACATCACCAATATAAGATACGCGGATGACACTGCTATAGTCTGTAACTGTCAAGAAGATCTACAGGACATGATGAATAAGCTGAATGTCGAATGCAAAAACTATGGAATGTCACTAAACACAAAGAAAACTAAAGTAATGATAATTGAAAAAACACCAGGAACTGTTTGTAAAATACAGGTGGATGGAGAAAAACTTGAACAAGTGAAGGAGTACATGTACCTTGGAAGCTGGATCAGTGAAGGTGGAAGAGCTAACATGGACATTAAGAGAAGAACCGGAATTGCAAAGGGCGCATTCTGGAACCATAAAGAATTATTGAGAAGAAACATAAGTTGGAAAACGAAGACCAGGATTTTGGAAACGTATGTTATGTCAGTCTTTTCATACGGAGCAGAAGCATGGACGCTGAATGAAGAGGCAAAGAGGATGATAGACTCTTTTGAAATGTGGACACTGAGGAAGATGCTGAAGATAACATGGAAGGATAAGATCAAGAATGAGGAGGTACTGAGAAGAGCGGATATGCAAGGGGGACAGCTGCTGGAGAGGTTGAAAAAGAGAAAGATGGAGTTGTGCGGGCATGTTCTGAGAGGATCCAGCGGGGAGATGTTCAAGAAGGTGGTGATGGGGAAGGTGGATGGAAAGAGAGGAAGTGGAAGACCAAGAAGAGGCTGGGTAGACTATGTCTGTGATTGGAGTGGAGTGAGAGGCGGAGTCACGGAGTTGGAGAGAAGAAGTGGGGACAGAATGGGTTGGAGAGTGATAGGCAACCTTCGGAACGAAGAAGCCACCTAATGATGATGATCATCGCCCCCTACGGCAAGCGTACACGCTCAAAACGCAAACCCTAAACAGAACCCGGAGTGAACCAAGACTGAAGTGTGTACACAAACTAGAGGGGGGAGAGGGGGGGGGGGGGGAGTTCGCACCCAAAGACGGTATGAGATGGTACGGAGCTGATTCGACCCCGATGGTGAGTGAGAAAGCACCTTCAGTTAGCTACCTGGGTAATGCTAGCTGCAGGACCTGTGCTGGCTGCTAGGGCTACACCAGCCGGCGGGGCTAAAGCGCTAGCAGTAGGAACTCTAGCGTGCAGAACTGAGGGACTAGGCGTAGGAACCCTAGCAGACGGGACCGAAACGCTAGCAGCGGGAGCTCTAGCGGACAGGACTAAGAGGCTAGCAGCAGGGGCTCTAGCGGACGAGACTGTGGGGTTAGCCGACGGGGCGGCTCCAGGGAAACTGACCTTGCTAGCTGAAGGGGCAGTCCTAGCAGCGGGGAGACTGACCTTGCTAGCTGAAGGGCAGTTCTAGCAGCGGGGAGACTGACCTTGCTAGCTGAAGGGGCAGTCCTAGCAGTGGGGAGACTGACCTTGCTAGCTGAAGGGGCAGTCCTAGCAGCGGGGAGACTGACCTTGCTAGCTGAAGGGGCAGTCCTAGCAGTGGGGAGACTGACCTTGCTAGCTGAAGGGGCAGTCCTAGCAGCGGGGAGACTGACCTTGCTAGCTGAAGGGGCAGTCCTAGCAGTGGGGTGACTGACCTTGCTAGCTGAAGAGGCAGTCCTAGCAGCGGGGAGACTGACCTTGCTAGCTGAAGGGGCAGTCCTAGCAGCGGGGAGACTGACCTTGCTAGCTGAAGGGGCAGTCCTAGCAGTGGGAGACATGCTGGTGGTAGAGGCTACATAGGCAATCTGGAGTAAGCTAGCAGGGGCTAAGCTAAGTCCAAGAGCAGTACCAGCTGCAGAGGGTCTGCTAGCAGTGGGGGATGTGCTAGCCGTAGAGGGTATACTAGCAGGAAGAGCCAAGGCACCAGCTACAGAGGCTACATGGGCGATCTGGAGTAAGCTAGCAGGGGCTAGGCTAGCCAATAGGGCTGGACTAGCTGTGGAAGCCTGGTTAGCTGCAGCTAGGCTACGCTATCAGACGGGGCTGTACTAGCTGTAGAAGCCAAGAGGTTAGCCGACAGGGCGGCTCCTTGCTAGCTGAAGGGGCAGTCCTAGCAGTGGGAAACAGGCTAGTTGACTAAGCTACGCTAGCAGCATGTGAGGTAAAACATGCATTGGAGAAGGAGCCATGCCCACAGGAAGCAGAGATTGAGGGTGTGACCAAAATAATCGTTAGATTAGTCGACTAATCGAATGACAAAAAGAATCGTTAGATTAGTCGACTAATCGAAAAAATTAGCGACAGATTAGTCGATTACCAAAATAATCGTTAGTTGCAGCCCTAATGTTTTGTCTATCTGTCTGTAATCTATGTGGTTAGCGCGCGGCATGGCCATAATGTTTTTAGTGTAGGAAAAGTATCCAAATCCCCGCCTGTATCCCATCGTGTAGGTTTAGCTGGTACATTACTTCCCGAGGTACAGCGAAAATGTCCCGTGTAACTGTTTTGGTTAATTCAGAAATATATAGACTATAGACTTATAGAGAGTTGCTCTCCTCAATTGTGCCTGGCTGGGAGCGAACCAAGACTGCAGTGTGTACGCAAACCAGAGGGGGGAGAGGGAGGGGGGGGAGTTTGCACTCAAAGACGGAGCGAGGACGGAGCGGAGCACCCGCTCCTAATGAGAAAGCCCCCCTAGTCTCAGTGTGACGTAGTCACTAAATGCTGGGTCACTCTTGAGGCATGCTGTTTTCTGCTGTGGGTGATTAAAACTTCTGCCAGGTCAGAACTCCGACCACGAGACTCGTGTGTAAATTAAGGGCACTGCATCAACTATACTACTATAGTATTTCATACCACTTGATGTCCAAAACTCTGAACTATCCCTTTAAGGTGACACTCATCATCAAGTACCAGTGACAAGACATGTCTAACATAAAAAAAACAATGCTCAGCCAAACCTGTCAATCTACAATTACTCTGGGGAGAGTGAATGTTGTACTTTGCAAGACTCTTATTGTTACTGTTTTTGATCTGGTATTTTTAGGCCACAGTCCCACTGATATCCAGTACAGTGGAGGAGATGGCGTCTTGCAGTCACCTCTCTCTGTTTGGACTAAAGAAACTATCTGTCTACTTGGTGGACTGCATTAAAACACCAGGACTTGACACCAGGAATGAAGGAGGAGGTAAGGCTCTAAATTCTCTCTTTATTTAAAAAATAATTCACATTGAGCTATATATATATATTTTTTTTACAAGAGCGCCCTAGCCAAGACATTTAACAGGGTTGCAGATATTTAATTTCAACCTTTATTTAAAAATCTTAAGCTTATGAAGTTTCCCTCATTTACAGAAATGACGATTGTACAAATGTAAACAGTACATAATAAAAGCAATATTCACAGAAAATGAAACACAAAAGAGTAATAATAATAAAAAAAATAATAAAAAATCTAAAATAATAAAAAAAATCTAAATAAATACCAGTGTTTTTTGCACCTTTCTGCAAGAGAAGGCCAACCCACCCTATCATACAGGATACAATGGTGAGTATCATATCTACTGTCACCATTAACTCATTCCCCGCCAACAACGTTTATATACGTTATTGGGCGCCATCCTTTGAACGCCAACCACGTGTATATATATATACGTTATTTGATTGTTTTTCCTTTTTTTTTTAAATATTTTTATTCATTATTCATCCGGGGACCTCAGTGTTACCATAGGGCAGGGGTGGCCAACCAGTCAGAGACTAAGAGCCACAAAAATGACTGTGGTACCACAAAGAGCCACACCATATACCAGTGTTTCTCAACCTTTTTTTTTCAGTCACGGCACCCTTCATGTGTTTATAGGCCTCACCCTCTGGCCTCTGAAGTTGCTAATGTCTTTTTTATTTGGGCCTCACAGGGTTAAAAGTACCCTGTGAGACCCACGGTTGCAAAATTACAAAATCACTTTTAGCCATTTAAAAAAGAAAAAGTCTGTAAATGTTTATTTAAAAAATGTTAAGCACATGGTCCTGTTGTTCCGCCTCACAATGCTATTTGATAGTAAATGTGTTTATATGTCCCACCCTCTGGCCTCTGAAGTTGCTAATGTCTTTTTAATTTGGGCCTCACAGGGTTAACCTCTTAACACATTGTCTGCCACGCAGTATGCCCATCCTTATGCCCAGTCTGCCAGTGCTGTAACCCTATGGAGATGTTTACCTTCTTTGCAGGGCTATAACTTTTTTAATATTATAGCTATATTGACATTACTATGGCCCATTCAACATCGGGTATCTATCGTTCCGGATGTGGGAACCTTATATTCTTTCATTCATACATTGTTGTGTTAATACCGTCGAGAATATAAGTATGTTTTTAAGGTTTTCTGCAGTAATTCCTAAAACGTGAGTTATAGGCCCTGACGCATATGATAGATTATTGATTGGCGTTTCTTTCCTATACACGCTATATTAAAAAATTCAAATGTATATGATCGGTATACATTATGCTTCATCATGCATGAAGGAAAGGGGGGGGGTCGTTTATAATTCCTTGATCGTCAGTAACGGCTTTATTTAGTATGGGTTGATATGTTGGTGAAATGAATAAACAATCGGGCTGAAAATAACGTTATATTCCTCTTACCGTTCGCCGATGAGACTGGAGGAAAAATATTCCAATTATTTGACGTCGATCTGCTAGATCCATTTCCCGTTTGTATGACTCAATAAATGGCATATTGATTATTGCGTTTAGAAAGCGATCCCATGCACTGGAGTGTGTATCTAGACCCACGTTACAAGATATTACTGCCGGAGGAATTTCCTCAATGCACCGAGTGCCACTTCCGGTTTGGCTTGGAGTGTAACTCGCCCGACATCCACCATGCGGTGGTATTGAGGCGTTGCAATATCAGACAGGGTCCAGCTGCAGTCCCGGAGGGAGGCTGGATGAATTATGAATGCCATGGCGAAAAAATGAAATATTGATTCTGGCGCACAACGCATGGCGGGCAATAACGAGTATACTAGTTTTTGGCGTCCAATGTGTTAACACAATCCGCGCCGGAAACGAGTATACTCGTTATTCCCCGCCAATGCGGTCAGCGCCAGAAATGAGTTTACTTGTTTTTGGGATTGTTATATCGCTATATCTATTCATAATTCATAGCTGCAGCCTCTGGTATACAATTCAGAGCCTGTCTGAGCTGGCAGACGGTCAACACCGCCCTCTACTGCCATCCGAAGCTATTGCATCTCATTGGAAATTAGCTGGTGTGTTTTAGGAGCTGATCTGAGCCGGGCGGGTGGGGTTTAAATACTCGGCAAGCCAGTTCTATACAATAGAATAGAATAGAAATACTTTTATTATCCCGAGGGAAATTTGACACTGCAAATCGCTAAACATTTAAACATTTAGACAGAACAGGTCACGAATAACAAAACAAATCGAATCAAATTGCCTAAGATAAGAGTAGAATAAAATAGAATAAAAGTGGAATAAAATATACAGTAAATAAATACAGTAAAAATATACTGAGGTCTACAGTAGGTGTAATATTGCACAGGGCTGTTTCAAACTAAGAGTCCAGGAAGATGGTAACTGTCACTCTGTTAGAGCCATATGAAATCCGCGTTCACGGAATCGCGGACGGAATTGACCAATAAAAATGGAATCAACTGTAAAACGTGGAATATTGCAGAATTTGCCCTAATCTGGACTGAAATTCCGTGTTCGGGAGAATATGGAACGTTTGGTGCAACTCGAACATGATCGGGGACGCTACAGCGTGTTACACACAACACGGAGAAATATCCAAGCGCCTGGCTGCTTCGGTACGTCGTTAACGTTAACGTCGGAAGAAATTCCGCACTAAGCCCTAAATTCAGAGCAGAGCAGTATCCTAATGACTTTTATGCTTCAGTCGATAAGGTGTTTTGCAAATTCTGTCAACATACCCCGTGGACTGGACCCGCAAAAACACGTGCGAAGATCACTTCAAAAGCCATGTCAGGAACAAGGACCGTGCTTCCCAAAACACACCAGCTCTCTAATGATGTTCTCTGGTGATCACAATAGATACATGATAGATGCTAGAGGGCGAGGCTAATCACTGACACTATTGTGATTTAAATAAGCTATGTAATGTTACAGTACATAGGACTATAGATAGAAATGATAGCTTCTTGCTAAATCTGGTGCACCCATCTATTTGCAAATGATTGTCAGTAGGCCTACACACTGTCCTTTATAAATGAAATAAACTAAAGTAGTGATGCACGATATATCGGCCGCCGATATGGCAGTTTTTTTACACATCGGTATTGGTCTGATATCAAGATAGGGCCGGGCCGATATGGGCCGATATTTTTTACATGTTTTGGCCTTAAATAGTCATTTCTGAAAATAAGTTACAAAAGTAAAGTATGCGTTTTGGAAAATAGCTCTTTATTTGATTATCATAAAAAAGTGTTTTCTATACAGAGATATCGACATCGGTAAATATCGGTATCGGCCAAAACAGCAATATTAATATCGGTTATCGGTATCGGCCACAATTTTCACACCGGTGCATCACTAAACTAAAGGTGCATAAATTATGCATTACTATATTC
Organism: Notolepis coatsorum; assembly: GCF_963971535.1. Classification (NCBI taxonomy): domain Eukaryota; kingdom Metazoa; phylum Chordata; class Actinopteri; order Aulopiformes; family Paralepididae; genus Notolepis; species Notolepis coatsorum. Next base: position 216,775,636 of record NC_140166.1, read on the forward strand.
CATCACAATAGAATAGATATAGCTAGGCTACTGACATTGTGATAAAATTAGCTAGCTGTATCTTGTTTACACTTGAAATGTGTATTTTTATTTTGTCACAATATTATTTGAAAAATATTGTGTAAAATGTAACTGTATTTCTGAGTTGCAGCACTTAAAAACATTAAATGGACTTATATCTTATTTAATTGTGGACATTTATTCATTCCCACTTATTAGACACAATTTCTGATGGTAAAATGGGCGTAAAAGGCAAAATACAGAATTCTGAAATATTAAAATGGAAAAAACGGCATTTGGGAAAAAATCTAATGGAATTTGGAAAATAATAAAATGGATTTCATATGGCTCTACACTCTGTGCTCAGTGATGCAGTGAGGCACAGTCATGCACTCATGCATTGTATAGTCTGATGGCTGTTGGAATGAAGGACTTCCTGTGCCGTTCAGTGCTGCATTTAGGTAGTGTGAGCCTGGCACTGAACATGCTCCTCCTGTCAGCTAAGTCTGTGTATAGTGGGTGGGAGGGGTTTTCCCTGATGGCCTGGAGCTTAGCAAGGCTCCTCCTCTCCGCCACCCTCGCTAGTGAGTCCAGCTCCACCCCAACCACGCTACTGGCCTTCCTGATAGTGGTGGGAATCACCAGAGGCCTCACGATATGATACTATCACGATACTTGAGTCACGATACGATAGTATTGCGATACTAAATATATCGCGATATGCTGCGTATTGCGATATTAATATTGCGATATATTGCGATTTATTACCCTTTTTCAACTGCAAAGTAAAACTTTGTCAACATGTTTTATCTAATAAAATAAAAGTTCAGTCTGTTCATCTCACTTCAATCATTTTTATTGCAGAACATGGTATTTTCTCAAGCAGACAGATGTAAACACTGTAATCTGTGTTGCATGTACCTGACAAACTGAACTGTTTGTATTACAGTCATATCCCAACTGAACTGAATGCACACATGTGTGTGGACTACTGTACTATTACAGGTATTGAAATGAACAATGCAACTTCCTTAAAAAAATAATATTTTTTTTAATTATAAATAATTAAATATCGATACTTGGCTCCCTGTATCGATACAGTATCGCCACGCAAATTATCGCGATACTACTACGTATCGATCCCCCCCCCACCCCTACTTCCTGACCAGCTTATCCAGCCTGTTTGTGTCCCCTGCTCTCAGTCCGCTGCCCCAGCAGGTCACAGCGATGGCACCGAACAGTAACGCCGCCCGCCCGTCATTGTGAAACTGTCGGTAGTGTGCTACGGACCTCCACGAGCAGTATTTATAAAAAAATGTTAAGCACATGCAGGGCTCGAAATTGCGACCGAAATTGTATCTGCGACCTCAAAATACAATTGGGAGCATTCGTACGAGTGCAAAAATTTTTCTGGTGCGACCGCCCCCCCCCCCCACCCCCCCCCCCCCTCTCCGTACATTCGCTACTTTGTCACTCAGTATGTGCCTTGTGAGTTGACAGTGACCATTCTAACCAATCACACGTGAGCTTGACGTTCTTACATTTAATGCTGATTTTAGATTGGTTAAGATTAGCCTTCAAGCCTCGCTGTCTTCTTTCATCCTTGACGCACACACACGTTCACACACGCTGCTCCCAGTGCTCGCATTGCCCATGCCCCTCCCCCTCACAGACCAGTCTAGTCAACATCTCTCATTCGCTCTGAAGAGAGCAAGAGTGCAGCTCCTCTTTCAACATAACACTTTACCAGGGTTATAAATTAACTTTTTTTTCCCAGGGCTTTTTTTGCCCCCCTTAACACTTTCAGTGCCCTTGATTAAAATATAAAGATTCCGTGATAAAAGACATTTACTGGAATATTCTAGAATACACAAAAACATTGTCATTTTTCGGCCTATTTATAAATCGTTTTCAAATAAACGCTAGATTATCGATAATATATGTGTACATATGCACGCTATATAGGCGATCTGAAAAATCGATTCTCTTATTTCCTCATCAGCGATCACAGCCAAACAGCCACATCACACATAGGGAAAAAGCTTATATCTCCGTGAAAACAGGTCTGATTATCCTAAGACTGGTCAAATAGATTCCTTACCTGAGATCAGATGTTATCCAAAAAGATTATTCCAATTCCTGATCGCCATTCCAAATATCGATCACGCTTATTGATTGAATATTGGCTGCTGTGAATATATATTCCAGGCTGATTTCCGTCCCGCGATCACTTCCATGTTCATCAGAGGGCTTGCCAGCACAAGGCTCCACCTCTAGAGAGTCTAAGCGACTGACCTGCAGTTACACAGGGATAGACGATAGGGGGCGCTTTTTCCAAATCTGAGCTCCTGATGGGGCTGGTGTACCAACGGGAGACTCGGTTGATGAAATATGAATTCAGATCGCTAATAAAAAAATAAAACGATAATTGTCGTCGTGGGCATTCAGGCATTGGGCTGATAAAACGAGATATGACGTCCGCTAATTGATTTTCGGGGGCTTTTTTTGTATTTCGGGGGCACTGAATTTTTATGATGAAAATTAACATAAAAATTATAAAACATTGTTGACACTTACCATAATGCCATTGTGTGGCTGCAGCTGTCTTGGTGGCGCAAAGCGATGTATGTTTATTTTACAGTCTTCGTCTCCGTTTGATAACGTGTCTGTCTCCATATATAGGGCTCTACGCTAACCTGTTTACCAAGGAGCGCATGTGCTCCTAAATAAAACTTAAATAAATAAAATCTAAATAAAAATGTAGGAGCACACAAAGAAATTTAGGAGCACAGTGAAAATTGTTCAAGTAACACAGAGTTTATTAACAAACTATTTATTACATGCATATTATACTGTGCGTGTGCATACTAAGGGCTAAACATCTGTGCAAATAGCACATACCACCAAAATCACACATTGGCCCATGCCTACTAGACGCAAAGGATATCGGTTGTCAAGCTGCTTTTGTATGTTGTAGTCTTGTCACGATACCAACATTTTGACTTTGATACAGATAGGAAAGGTAATGGAATATATTATTAGATGACTCGGATTCATTATAATTGAAACGCTATTGAATAATAATTCATTAATTAATAGTTAATGCAATTATTCTGTTACAGCTACTGAGCTATAATTTATACTATAGCTACTGTCCATCAATATCTTCCTTTTGAATTAAATGGGTTCAGGAGAGAGAGATGTAGAGGGAGAGAGAGCGAGACACACACACACACACACACAGATATTCTCAGTCCCCCCTTCCCTCACTATGCGTTCCCAGTAGGGGTGGGACGGTACGCATCCGAACCGTGTACCCGTACCCGTACGGTACGACCCCCACGGTTCGGGGTGTCGTACTGTGTGTCGTACGGTTCAGATGACGCGCAAATTTAAAAAAATCATTTGGCGGAGCCGGGAGAGGCGAGCACTGGCTGCAGGCAGCAGCACCAGCAGCAGCACTGCAGCCAGGTGCTAGTCAGTTTGTGTAAAAATGGCAAGCACAATATAAATCTTCATTACGACTTTAAAAACATAGCCATTAACATTACATAGGCCTACACACATCTTGCCATAGCGTTAGCAGTTTGTACAACACAATGCACGTTTTAACTATGGTAGCACTAGCCCCAGCTAATACAGTCAACGAAATGTTACCGTAGTTACTAGCTAGCAGAGGAGGAAATGAGAGTCTGAGAGACGGGGTGTTTAAAGACAAGGCGTTGACATAGGCGTTTATTCAAGAAGGCTAACATACAACTGTGTTTTACTAACTCCAACCGGGACTATTGCCGCTTTCGTGCTGCTTGTTGATGTTATGAATGTCCTCCTAACGTGACCGGAGCTGAAGGTGCCACACGCTAAAATGTCCGCGGGGACCCGTGCCAACCCATAGATAGTTCCAACTCACCGAATTACGTAATCCACCACAGTTGCACTCAATATTTAAATAATGTTAGTCTAAATAAATGTAGACAGATAATGTACGTATTTTAAAAATAGAATGAACAGAGCAGTGTTGTTTTTAAACAGTACAGTGTGTGTGTGTTAGTTTGATGTATGCTGCCAGTTAATACTTTGACAAATGTAGCCTATATTTTTCAGTCAGTTCGGTCTTTGTGTGCCAAACATTATTTAAGGCTGTAAACACTTCCTCCTCATGGTAAAATGATGTGCCTGATGTCAAACTGCCTCATTCTTTCAGTTTTTGCATGACTACAGTACGTCCTTGAGAATAACTGAAAAGTTGGATTATTTTTAGGCTATATATATCTTATGCTGATTCTGGTATTTTTGGAGTTACATTTATGAATTTCTTTTATAAAAAACAATATATCGAACCGAACCGAAAACCGTGACCACAAAACCGAGGTACGTACCAAACCGTGGGTTTTGTGAACCGTCCCACCCCTAGTTCCCAGTGATGGCTTACTGTGTGTGTGTGTGTGTGTGTATGGTCCTTGGCGAGGCAGCTAATGTTACTGAGGCGGATAACGTTATATTGACGGCTGATAACGTTAGCAAAGTTAGCACACTCACACTGTGGGCCAGCCAGTGACTTTGGTGGTGTGTGCTATTGCACAGATGTGTGTCCCGTTCCCATTTGCACACGCACATACACACACGCAGATACACAGTCCGTGTATGTTTTGATAGTTCTTTCTCCTCGTCTCTCTTTCGCTCAAAATAAAAATGAATGGGCTTCATGGCTGGCTGAATGTTTAGCGTTGTCTGAATTAGGGCTGACCCCTATTAATCGATTAGTCGACTAATCGGTCGAAAGGGGCCGTAGTCGACTGGCCAACCTCTTAGTAGAATATAATAATAAAAAAAAAAAAAAAAAATCTTTTTTTTTTATCATTCTTTCCAAAAGAAAATAGGCCTAGAAGCGTGGCTAACGCTAATGGAACGCATATCAGAGGCTAACTGCCTATGAAAACAGGCACAGAGGCACTGAAAGAGGATTTCACCCATCTAATGAACACACTAGACTAGACAAATATCAAGATGTATCCATCAGTGGACCAATTGCATGCTTTTGCAGAGGACAAGAAGCCTTCAGTCGACTCCTTCAGACATTAAGCACCCCCACAGCAAAACAAAAAAAAAAAATATATATATATATACCTTTTTATTTTTTTTAAGTCGACCAATAGTCGACTAACGGCAAATTTTGGCCAATCCTAGTCGACCATCCAAATCCTTAGTCGGGGACAGCCCTAGTCTGAATGTATAACCTGCCTATGCCGGTACCGTGACTTTCTTTTCCAGCGCGTACTGTGTTATCGTTTCCTTTCTCCCGCATGAAACCAGCCGCGTCACCGCAGGAATAGATGGCAGGCCGAGACTGTCTAAAGTGAACTTGATTGATCCATGTTGGGAGACTACACAATTCTTTGTGTGTGATATCTAGTTATTATGTTGAGTCAAAATACGTTTGTTGGCCAGCCGTCTGGTGGTCATCGGTGTTCGTAATCTTACATTTAAATTAAATGTTTGCTCATGCATATCTTTGGACACCTCTAGCTGATCAACCAATCAGGATACAGAAACGGGAATCGGGACCCCAACATTGTCAACAAGTTAACAACGGAGAATGGATCTGACTGGAACGCTAGCTGGATTATACATTGCAACATGAGACAGTAAATACTATTGTAATAAAACGTTCAAAACTATGTTCAATTTGTGTATTGTTTTGTTACTATAAGATTGTATTTCGCACTGTATTAAGCCATACCGACGTACAGATGAGCTTGCTAGCCATTAGATTGTTAACGTGATATTAACGTTAGATCTATGACCACAATTTGATTCCAAGTTTTTACATACCTCACTTTGTTGGTCTCTCACGAAAGTCTTTCTCTGGACTGCAAATATACTGTCTCATAAATATACTCTTCCAATATATAAATATATTGTTTTAGATGCTGTTGTTGTCACTATGAATTACAAATGGGGGACCCTGATGTAAACAAGACAAACGTCTTTCTCTGGTCTGCATCCCATCTGCAATTGTTTGATACTTTTCTGGACTCTTTGTATCATAAACAGTACTGTATTTGCAAATCTGGTATGTCATAATTAAATGTATAGATGTAGCAGTAGGCCTACTGTATCTGTATGTCATATATGTTATGATGAATTGAAAATGGGGGACCCTGATGTAAACGAGATGAAAGTCTTTCTCTGGTCTGCATCCCCTTAACAATTGTGTGTATTGAGCTGTACTGTATTGTACCCATTCTGCAATCTGTTAATACAGTTTTCAATTAATGTCAGACGTCCTCTCCATTAAAAAAAACGATTGAATTGCTCAGAATTTTAAATTATGTCCCCAATAGGACATAATAATATTAATATTATTCCAATCCCCAGTGTTACAAAGGGTCAGATTAAACCGAATATATATATTTATTGCTTGATATCCCTTGGATAATATTTGTATATCGTCTGATATCCCTTGTATATTCTTTGTACATATACACGGAATATCCCTTTACCTAGGTACAAGCCAGACCATAATATTCGTTCTCCTATTGGACAGCGACCCCTAGGCGCCAACGACCATACCCCCAATGTCGAGTTCAAAGCCACCGCCAAGGCTTGTCTCAACATGTCCAGGTTTGCGCAGTAATACGAGACAGAACTGAGGTTGGCACTAGATTATTCACCTTACGTATAAATACGGCGCAGGTGGAAACAGCAGCACTTCGTTCACTTCGTTCAGTTCGTTCATTCAGTTCATCATTCGTTCAAAGTAACGTCTAGTCTTATCCCAAAGTTGAAGCCTTCACCACGAGTCAACGACCAAGTGAAGTGAGCAACTTTGCGTCTAAATAGAGCACTTATAACATGTGCGAATAGGATAGTAAAAGTGTCAGAGTTTAGTGAAATAACGTCAAGTTCGACCTAGTTAATGTGAAGTATAGTGCACAGGAGAATCTACACCGGCGAATGCAGAGCCTTTTCCGGCTGGATTATATTGCTTTGGTACTGTGGCTGCTGGAGCAGAGAACAGTCTACCCCACTGCTGTGTGGGATCTACCCTGTGAGGAGCACCATCGAGCCCGCCTCTTGGACCACAGAGGCTGGCTGGCTTTCGTCCATGCTGTCGTGCATACTGGATTATAGCTGTTGCTTTTGTCTGCCGATCAGGGGAGTACAGTACCGACTCCCGTAGCTGGAGCTTATTGATTCCTCGTTGATTCAGACTTTGCTCCCGAACATTCTTCTACTCTGCCGGCTTACAACCGGAGGGAACCCCCCTAGTGTCTCCAGCTGACTACGAGTGTGCCTTATGTAATTCTTATGCTACAGGTGGCGTTAGTTATACCCATCTTATTATGCTCATGGACTTACGCTCTTGACCTACTTAAGTGTTCTTCGCCATATAAGCGCAATTCATAATTCTCAATTTGTAACCTACCGTTGCTGCTATAATAATAAATCCCTCCAAATAGAACTTTAGTGTCATTGTTGTATTCTTGTGTGGGTGTTCACCAGATATACCGTGTACTGTATGGCCAGTAATTAAAGTACATAACTAAGTAGTGGTTTAATAATACCATACTCTCAATACAGTCAGGGAATTGTACCCCTCAGTTACAATTGGTCCTTCGAGCCGGAGGGTATCAGTGTAATATCTAATAATATTGATATTAACCATGGCCAGCGGTGAACACTCCCCAAGCAGCTCCCCCGAGCTAGAACGCCCGCAGCGCAGACGTCAGCCACCTCCCTATCTAGAGGCATACGCTGTCAGTCTAATACCTAGCTTTATAAAGACGTTAAATGCGGATAAAATAAATAAAGCGGATAGTCAAAGCATGTCAAAACCTACCGACCAGGCGACCCTGCCAGTAGAGAACCCAGTGGGTTCTAACGTAACTGACCAAGCTCACGGGGGGGACCAGGGGGGACATGACATGACTATACCCCCAGACAACGTCAACGGAATAGTCCCCGGAGAGCTCCAGGATAAAGAAAGCGCTCCGGGGACAGAACCCGACACACAACCAAGAGAAGAGAAGCGCGCCCAGGAGATGGATCTCGAGGCGCGCCCAGAGAACAGATCTCCAACGAGCACTGCCAGAAGCCGATCACCTCCGTCAGTGTCTTCCCCCAGCGAAGCGGACAAGATGCTGGCGCAGGCATTCATCGCCACCCTGGCAGCCTCCACCGAACGCGATCGACTTCAAGCGCAACAACTAAGTGAGCGCGAACATTCTACCATGGAAAGAGAACGCCTCCAGGCTCAACAGACGAGCGAGCGTGAACACGCTGCAATCGAGCGAGAGCGCTTCCAGGCGCAACAAAGGAGTGAAGACGACCGCATAAGACTGGAGACCAGACGCCTTCAGACGGAAGAGAACATTGAAAGAAGCCGCGCCGATGCGCAGCGCGACGCCGCCAATGCACAGCGCGACGCCGCCAATACCCAGCGCGAAGCACAGCGTGACGCCGCCCATGCCCAGCGCGAAGCAGAGCGCGACCGGCTGCAGGCGCAGATGGTAGAACAATTGATTGCCATGGCGACACCCCCTCTCTCCGCACGGAGCTCCCGGAGATCATCACGACAAGGGTCTAGGGCACATTCCCCTACCCGACCAAGCGACCCGGGACCCCGCCAACAGGAGGATCCTGTCTACGTCTCCGAACCCCCTCCCCGACCGGTCCACACGAGACCCAGTCACCGGGAAGAACCGGCCTACGTAGCCGAGAGACTGACTAGAAGACTCCAGGACCTAGCAGAGGAAGAGGAAGAGGAGGAATGTCAAGCCCACCAGCAGCAACGTACTCTGGACCAGGAGGCCCAGTACAGCCCCGACCAGCAGCAACGTACTCTGGACCAGGAGGCCCAGTACAGCCCCGACGTCAGCCCCGAGCCACTGCACTACAAACCCCCGACCCAACTCACGGGTGAGTTTGACGTACAGTCGGCACCGAGGAACAGCACCTGGGTACCCGGCCCCTGGTACCCACCAAGTACCAACCCACGACAACACGTACGGGGAGACTCGCCCAGGAGGTCTCTTCCCCTACGCTCACCAATGTGCCAGCCATCCATGGCATCGTACCTTGGCACACCGACGTTCCCAGACTTTACGCGCGAGGACAGAGCACAGTACACGGAATTACGGATGTGCTTGGAGACTATGAGGTCCGACGTCCCCGATGAGTCGTACAAATATGCCATCCTCCTCAAGCATCTCAAGGTGCCCAGAGCGCATAATATAGCGCTGGCATATTCCAACTCAAGCACCCCATACACCGCGGCTCTTGTAGCCCTCGACCAGCGTTATGGACGCATATGGGACTACGTGATACAGGAAATAAGAGATATCGACCGCCTCCCCCCAGCCAGAGACAATAGAGCATTGGATGACCTCTCTATCAAGGTACAGTCCCTGGTAGGGATGCTGGGGTCCCAAAAGGAGAAAGGGATATATGAACTAGAGCTGCCGCGGTATTGATATTTTCCTTACCGCACGAATTTGCGAAATATGTCCTACCGCCGCGGTTATTACCGCACAGTGCGCACAAAAAAAAAAAAAAAAGTTTGAATGCATTTTTTTTTTTTAGTAGTCTACTCTTATAGCCTGCCTCTAGTCTAATGGCGCTTTTCCACTGCATAGTACCTACTCGACTCGACCCGCTTTAGGCACCTGGTACTTCGTTCCTTTTCCACTGCAGCCAGGTACTACTCCGTTTGTCTCCGTGTGGGGATGCAGGCGGGGCCGCTCGCTTGTGTACACTGAAAGCTCCGTGGGCATAGATGTCCGAGGGCTTGCAGCAAGCCAGAGTTTAACACAGTTTCAATCAATCAATCAATCAATAACAACATTAACCAGACTCTCGTTGCGTCTATTCTGCCAAAGCTAACGTTACCTCTCATTGTGTATTCTACCAAGCAAACCCGGGTTTAACGTTACCTCTCGTGTATATCGGCTGACGGTGGTATTAGGCTAATAACAACAACAAACTTAACACATCAGCGATCTTGTTGTGACACTAAACTCTCCGCTCGGTGGTAAATTGGGTTGATGTCGGTTTTGTTTCATCAATAAATAAGGCAGAATACACAGTGAATCCATTCTTTTGTGTTTATTGCACTTGGTTCTGTCGCAAACAAATCCTGAATGAAATGCATCCTTAGCGAGGCAGTAAAGATGGCGGCGCGGCGTTCTGTTTTTGTTCAGAGGCTACAAAGTCAAAGTGTGACGCGTCTCTCTTCTGACCAGTCAGTGGTCTGCAATGTTTCACATGACTTTTCTGGTACCACTTCTACCCAATAGGGTCGCTTGGAACCGAGTAGGGTATATCTGCAGAGCCGCAAGCCGCAAGCCAACTTTATTATTATGATAAAAAACAGCGGTGACGCGGTATTCAGCCTAACTCTGCGGTGAGCGTGATGCAACAGCGATACCGAGGTAATGCGGTTATTGCGGCAGCTCTAATATGAACTGTATGCTAACTCTAATGTAGAACGAATATTAGAGAAGCTCCCTCCAGCCCGCCAAGAGCGCTTTCGGCGGCAGAGAGACCACCGCGACCCCAACGGCCCAGAGGCATCCCTCCTAGACCTATCTGATTTCCTCGCCAGGGAGATCAGCAGCCTACGACTGGACACGTTCGTGTGGAGTGGACCAAGCCCAAGACCAGGACCTCGGGGATCAAATGATAACCGCCGGTCGGTGACCGTTATGCACCAAGCTGAATCAGTACCGCAGCACAAGAACCACAACACCCCCTCGACGAAAGAGGAGTGGAAGATTGAATGCCAGTACTGTGAAGGGGAACATCGGCTGTATCAATGTGACACTTTCAAGAAGCTGACCACGGACGAGGTGAGTCAGTGGATCAAAGACCACCGCCGCTGCTTCCGCTGCGCGCACAGCCATATGGCAGCTGAGTGCCGTTTGAAGAAGAAGTGCAGCAGGTGCGGCGGCGCCCACTTGGAGGTCCTGCATGACATCAACAGGCGTCCGCCAGGACAACAAAGTGGGCCCGTCACGGTAATGTACCAGGCCGAGGCGGTGGCACCAGTACCGAAGATCCACCAGACCTCCCCCTGGTGTACCAACTGCTACAGCAGACACTGGGAGTCACGGTGCTACTCGGACGACCGCGAGTCGGCACCACTCCAGAAGATCCAAGGCAACCGGCCAACAGGAGTGCTCCACATAGACCAGCATAGCGGGACCCCCCTGAGTGCTCATCAAAGTGGTCAGAGTGCTCCTGAGCTACGAGGACAAGGTCCTGGACACTTACGCCGTCCTAGACGATGGGTCGGAAAAGACCCTCCTCCTCGCTTCCGCCGCAGCCCAGTTGGGCCTGCGGGGTGCCAAAGGAACAATGACAATACGTACCATCAGAAGAGACCAGAAGACCATAAAGGGTGAAAATGTCTCCTTCAAGATAGCAGCGGTGGACCAGCCCGAGAAGCAGTATAGTATTACCAACGTCTTCACCAGCCATGACATAGGCCTGTCACAGTACACCTACCCCATCCCACAGCTGATGGCGAAGTACGTGCACCTACGCAGACTACCTATACCGCTTATCGACGGCGCCACACCGACCCTGCTCATCGGCTCCGACCACGCGGACCTCATTCTCCCAATTGAGGCGGCCCACATCGGACCCAAAGGATGCCCAGTCGCGGTTCAGACCCGACTGGGGTGGACGCTCCAGGGCCCCCTCTACGGACTTGACAGTAAACCCGCGTCTACACGCTGCCTACACACAAAGGTGAGCGACACCGGCCACTCTCTCGTACAGCCCGTTGAGAGGCTATTGACATTAGGCGAGAGGCCTGTGAGAGAACCGTGGGCACAAGAGGGAGTTCCGAACTCCACCCCCCTCAGCTGCGCTCCAGACGTAGCTGACCTCGAACCCAGCACCCCAAGCGACTCCTTGATGGGGCGGCCGGAACCGGCCCCTCCTCAGACGGGGTACAGACCAAACAAGAGGAACAGACGGAGGATGTGGAGGCACAGATCAACCAGTCTCAGGCCCGCTTCCTCCTAAGCCCCCCTCCAGCCCGTCAGAAGCGGGTCAAGGACAGGGACAACTTAAAAGTGGACACAATCGTCATGATCATAGACCAGTCACTACCCCGAGCTGCGTGGCCGGCCGGCCGCGTAAGCAAAGTGATCACTGGTGCCGACGGAAAGGTCAGAGCGGCAGAAGTGCTCGTCCAGGGACGGACATACACCCGACCCGTGGCGAGGCTGATAGAGTTGCCAAGGCTCCCTGACTCCCTTGCTGACGATCATGACCCACTGACTTTGTGAATTGCCCTACTCCTCACAACGGACATTGAGTAGTGGACAAGACGGTTAATCTGTCTCTGCTTATCTAATTAGGTGCGGACTAATTAGGAGGCGGCTGTTACAAAGGGTCAGATTAAACCGAATATATATATTTATTGCTTGATATCCCTTGGATAATATTTGTATATCGTCTGATATCCCTTGTATATTCTTTGTACATATACACGGAATATCCCTTTACCTAGGTACAAGCCAGACCATAATATTCGTTCTCCTATTGGACAGCGACCCCTAGGCGCCAACGACCATACCCCCAATGTCGAGTTCAAAGCCACCGCCAAGGCTTGTCTCAACATGTCCAGGTTTGCGCAGTAATACGAGACAGAACTGAGGTTGGCACTAGATTATTCACCTTACGTATAAATACGGCGCAGGTGGAAACAGCAGCACTTTGTTCACTTCGTTCAGTTCGTTCATTCGTTCAAAGTAATGTCTAGTCTTATCCCAAAGTTGAAGCCTTCACCACGAGTCAACGACCAAGTGAAGTGAGCAACTTTGCGTCTAAATAGAGCACTTATAACATGTGCGAATAGGATAGTAAAAGTGTCAGAGTTTAGTGAAATAACGTCAAGTTCGACCTTGTTAATGTGAAGTATAGTGCACAGGAGAATCTACACCGGCGAATGCAGAGCCTTTTCCGGCTGGATTATATTGCTTTGGTACTGTGGCTGCTGGAGCAGAGAACCGTCTACCCCACTGCTGTGTGGGATCTACCCTGTGAGGAGCACCATCGAGCCCGCCTCTAGGACCACAGAGGCTGGCTGGCTTTCGTCCATGCTGTCGTGCATACTGGATTATAGCTGTTGCTTTTGTCTGCCGATCAGGGGAGTACAGTACCGACTCCCGTAGCTGGAGCTTATTGATTCCTCGTTGATTCAGACTTTGCTCCCGAACATTCTTCTACTCTGCCGGCTTACAACCGGAGGGAACCCCCCTAGTGTCTCCAGCTGACTACGAGTGTGCCTTATGTAATTCTTATGCTACAGGTGGCGTTAGTTATACCCATCTTATTATGCTCATGGACTTACGCTCTTGACCTACTTAAGTGTTCTTCGCCATATAAGCGCAATTCATAATTCTCAATTTGTAACCTACCGTTGCTGCTATAATAATAAATCCCTCCAAATAGAACTTTAGTGTCATTGTTGTATTCTTGTGTGGGTGTTCACCAGATATACCGTGTACTGTATGGCCAGTAATTAAAGTACATAACTAAGTAGTGGTTTAATAATACCATACTCTCAATACAGTCAGGGAATTGTACCCCTCAGTTACACCCAGTATGACACAATAAACACAGAATGAATGCCCCCCCCCCCATAAAAACATACTGCCAAATTACCCCCATGGGTGTTGAAGACACTGTACCACCACAAGTCAGGAATTGAGAAAAAGAAAATGCAACTTCAGCCTCACGCTGCTCCAACTTTCTTCCAGCATCGTGATATTGTAATATTCTTACATCCACTTGGACCATGAACAAACAAAAAAGGTGTTGAGAAAGACAGCGAACACTACAGAAAGGAGGAACTTGGGGATTGAATGGAGAAATTAAGTAAGAGATGTAAAGATTGTGCATTACAATTGATGATTAATCAACAATAATGGAAAACCAAACTATTCTTGCTCTTTACCATTTTTTGTTTTTCTTCCCTTCCACCCTCATCTCAAACAGTTGGCGTGAACAAATAATACTAGAGACAGAATGAGTTTTGCTTCTTTTTTTGGTTTTTCTTTTAATCAGTGAAATATATTCCCATCCATATCCCCAACTTTGTGATTTTTACATACTGATCAGACGGAGGCAGAATAGCCTGCACATACATCAATGCATCTCTTGTAAGATATGAATTGCGGCATACATTTTCCCAGACATGGTGCTGTTGGCGTCAAGCACAGGAGGTGAGGGGTGGATTGTCACCACCTGTTTAGCTAGGGCAGAGCGCATGTAGAGGGCATAGAAGAACCAGACGAGGCTGAAGATGCACAGGCCGATGGAGATGTTGATGAACACTTTGCCCATGTCAACCTTCTTCTTCTCCTTGCGGTGCAAGGCAGCAGGATTCTCCTCTTTCCTCTGGAGGGGAGCAGCTTCACCGGTCACCACCCTCTTCCTCTGCCTTCCCATCCTGCCCACTGGAGCTGAGTGAAGAAGTGCAGAAGAGAAGATGTTTAGGTTCAAAGGGACAGTCAATGGCATGCTTGAGGAAGACCGGTAAGGTCGAAACGTTGCATCTACTGCCTTTTTTGTTTATTAAAATCACCTTGGAACTACAAGTGAGTTGCGAGCCCCGCTTTGTTCTTATGTATTACTGTTTTTACAGTTTGGCTCAGCACCAACAAACGGAGGATGTGCGTTATTTATTTTTTCTGACTGTTCAAATAAATAACATGTTATTTTCACACTTGTGACTGGGTGTGACTGGGTGGAGAATTGTGCAACGTTCAGAACATTGGGAGCAGCTTTCGAACTGCCAGAGGAGCTGTATCAAGGCACAGAGACATTTACCTGTGACCTCTATGACCAGAAAGGCTGCAGGGATGTCAATGATGCAAGAAGTCAACTGTTCAAGAGTGGGAAGTGCACTGACCGCAGTCTGCCACCAAATCAGGACTCCCTGCGTAAACACACTCAGCAGGCTAACTACCAGGCAGCCATATACCGGAGGTCCCTGCAGAGCCAGCCAGACATACTTCCACCAATGAGCCATGGATGGAAGATAGAGGGAGATTTCTTCGAGATTGACTGGATGTCACTTCCTCCAGCCCCAGTCGCAATCCTGGAACTTGTATACTGCTCCTGCAAAAAAACACAATGCATGAAGGGGCGATGCACATGCAAATCAAACAACCTACCATGTACAGACATGTGTCTGTGTTTGGACTGTCAGAACACTGTATCCTAAGTTTTCACTGGAGTTTTTTTCTTCTTTTTTTTCATATATTTTATTTCATTTTTGGAAGATAGGCACAGGTACAGGCATACAATGCACATTGTTGGTTCCAGCTATCTATTGTTTGATAGTTTGCACCATTTAATCTAGCTGTAGAAAGCTCCATTGTTACAACATCAGCTAATAACTGTTTCCAGTGATTAAAGGGCAGAGAATGTGGAGCTTGCCATCAAAGCGCCAATTATTTTTTTCAGCAGTACTTCCTGCCAGCCAAAATCGTCTCTGAACAATACTTAAAGCTAAAGAATCATCATCATTAAGGAGCAGTAATTTGGGACAACAGGGAATATGTTTTTGTAATACATGTTACTGTTAAAATAAATAACATGTTATTTTCACACTTGTTATTGTGTTATAAATGTTGATTGATTGATTGAAAACGTTATTAACAGATTGCAGAATGAGTACAGTACAGCTCAATACACACAATTGTTAATGGGATGCAGACCAGAGAAAGACTTTCATCTTGTTTACATCAGGGTCCCCCATTTTCAATTCATCATAACATATTACATACATGACATACAGATAGACAGTAAACAACAGCACAGGGACCATCCAATATCAAACTATTGTTAAGGGGATGCAGACCAGAGAAAGACGTTTGTCTTGTTTACATCAGGGCCCCCCATTTGTAATTCATAGTGACAACAGCATCTAAAACAATATATTTATATGTATATTTATATATTGGAAGAGTATATTTATGAGACAGTATATTTTGTACATATGTAACGGTTGTAACAACGTCACAGGAAACAACACAGACCG
The DNA here is from genome assembly GCF_963971535.1 of Notolepis coatsorum. Classification (NCBI taxonomy): domain Eukaryota; kingdom Metazoa; phylum Chordata; class Actinopteri; order Aulopiformes; family Paralepididae; genus Notolepis; species Notolepis coatsorum. The sequence continues at coordinate 216,791,699 of NC_140166.1, forward strand.
CTATACCATAGTGTAACACACAGCAAGAATGTGAAACAAGTTACTATTATTAGTATTGGGTTAGAGTTGTTTGATTTACACTAACGTAATGTTAGATTGCTATCTGAGAAAGTTAAAATGCTAACGTAACGTTAGTCTATGTGAGCTGGCTACAACATTTTCCAATGTGTAATCCGAAGTCAAAACGGACTGCATATAAACTGCTGATGACTCATAACTTCCTATCACGTTTGAATAATGCTGTAAAGTTAAGTAAAAATGCATTTCAATAGTAATGTATATGAATTGAGAGCTTACCGATGCAGAGCTAAATCCAGTGTTGTCAACAGACTATTCGCAATATTTACTTCCTGGTTCCAGGGCTTGAAGAATGTCATTGGGAGAAATCAAGTCACCTGACGTTGTAACGCGTTTTGATTGGTTCCGCAGCAACGCCCCTTTTCACAAACGTAGGTAGTTTTTATCTTATCAACACATTAATTTTCATAAAGATATGACCCAAAAACCGTTGCCAACAAACGAAATGTGTTATTATAGTATATTATGTAGTTCATATTACAATAACATATACTCTCTAAAACCAGACCAATCATTTCATTAACGGAAGCCTCTAGCAACCTTCGGCCTTTTTGGTCCACTTTTTCTCCTTATTTTTCTCCCATCCCAATTTCGTATTTCCAATTCCAATATACCAATGATTTTAACTGTTATTAGTGAGATATAAGATTATAGAAATCTCAGGGCATGGAGTCGGAAACCGGCGCATATTGACAGGAGTAAGTGGAGCAGCCAAAAGTGAGTAGTCTTTTGAAGGAAGAGACTCAGGGCTTTCGAATTTCGAAAAACTACTGGAGAATTATCCAGTGCCCTTCCTACAGAGATATTATTATTATTATCATTATTATAGAGGCACTTATTATACAAGTATTATTTATCATCTGGTGCCACCTAGTGGGCGTTTACTGCAACTGTGGGACGCCAGGGGACTGAGATGTGGACGGGTGAGGCTGAATCAGCGTCTGTGACACACTATTTAAGAGACACTCTTGACCATAGGCTGTAAGGTGAAAAGCCCTGTGGGCGAACTCTGACTGGCCAATTCTTCCCTCCCCTGTCTTCAATGTTGCTAGACTATGCCTCCCACTGGTCGGCTGTAGTGAGAATGGAAGCCTTGCATCACGTGTCCCCTCCGGTACACGAGGAGGCAGCCTGTCGCATCTTTTCACCGCAGCAGCTCGAACTCTCAGTGGCGAGGAGTAACGCGTGGGAGGCTCACGCTGCCCCCGATACGTCCTGTTTCCGCCGTACCGGCGTCACCCAACCAACCTGTAGGAGTCGCTGTCCACAACGTCCAATCCCCACCCACTGGCTTTCCCACCCTCTAACACTGCCAATTGTGTTAGTATGACGGCCGGCCAAGCCGGTAGCAACGCAGAGAGCTGGGCTCGATACCAGCATATCCTGTGTTAGTGGTGAGCACCTTGCCCACTGCGCCACTCAGCCGCCCCTCACAATGCTATTTGATAGTAAATGTGTTTATATATCCCACCCTCTGGCCTCTGAAGTAGCTAATGTCTTTTTAATTTGGGCCTCACAGGGTTAACCTCTTAAGCCTGAGATATACAGTAAAAGTGTATATTTTCAGCATTACGTTTGTTTACCAATGATTTTAACTGTTATTAGTGAGATATAAGATTATAGAAATCTCAGGGCATTGAGTCGGAAACCGGCGCATATTGACAGGAGGAAGTGGAGCAGCCAAAAGTGAGTAGTCTTTTGAAGGAAGAGACTCAGGGCTTTAATATCCGCATTTATCCTTTGATTCATATATCTAGTTACTAATTGATGCCGTTTATTTCCTTTCCTTTTTATAGGTAAATAATCTGACTACTGACCGATGCTAAATGCTACTGACTGTATCGACTCTGCTGGCTAAATGCTACTACTACTGGCTAAATGCTACTACTGCTGGCTAACTGCTAAACAAGTACTACTATCTACAGCAGGGGTAGGCAACCCTAGGCACGCGTGCCTGCACAGGCACGCGGGGGAATTTGCATAGGCACAGGGGGCAGCATTAAAAAAAATACAAAAAATGAAAATGATATATATATATATATATATATTTTTTTTTGCTTTGAAATATTATAGTGAAATATTTTGCACTGTTGTCGCATTTATCTTGTTGAAATCCTCCCACAGGTTATTTTTACTACCACATATTTAATTGAGACCCTCTATTTGTTTATTATTTCAATTTAGCTGGAAATACATTGCTACATCATTCAGTAACATTTGCAGAGCCTTATAACAAAAACATTATTACGGTCACCATTGTGACCAGTGGGATTAATCAACAAATTGTATTATTTATTTTTCTATTTCATTGAACATTGCACATGTTAAAAGCCATTTTTTTTACTCAAAATGTGAGTATTACCAAGTCAACTTGTGTTCTTAAAACAATGACAATAAACATAGTTTTATTAGGTTGAAATAATGTGGTTGTGTACTTATTTTTCTGTTAACTTATTATGGATTGAAAACTGAAAACCTTAATGCACAGTAACTGAACTCAATATTTTTAAGTTCTGGTAACTTATTATTATTATTTTTTTTATAGTGTAGTCTTGCGATCAATCAAAACTTATTTACACGATATACCTCACAGTCACCCTCCATTCACATCCTGGTGTTCTCCATTAGGCCTGTAGGTGGAGCTATGACAGCACACGTACAGTACACACACCGATGGTGTGTGATGTGTCCAAAAATGAATGGGCAAATGTGAGTGAAACGGTCGCACTGTATGCAGCTGTTTGTCTGCATTGCATTCCCCCCCCCCCCCCCAACTCAGATTTAGGGTTGATACAATAATCATAATAATATTGTTAACACTATGATCGCCGCGGATGAGTTTTCACGTCATTCCGAGCCATGCTCATTCTGCCGAAGACGCCGTAACTCGTCTTTGATGTCAATATTTCAAAAATCTGTCATCGAAATCATATTTCCTTTCCGGAGCCCTGAGACACACTGCTGATCTCCTCTCAACTCTCTAGCGGTTCAAGAGCGCCATCTGGTGGCCGATCGGCAGATCGCCAGCCGGAAATTAACCTTTGAACCGGTAGTGCTCATCCATATGTGGTCCGGCCACTCGCTATCGTTAGAGAGACTCCGTATTGACACAGTGAACATCGATCGGTGCAAATAACTCGAAAAAACAACATGATTTGGACGTATATACTATTATACAACCTGGAAATGGATCTGGCATTTCTCCATCCCATAATAGAAAAAATTCTGTTCCACGCTCATCTGCCAGCGGCGCGAGGAAGCCACGGTAAGATTCAGCGTTATTTCTAACGTCTTCTATACTAACTGATCTGATGAACATATGACCCACTCTGGATGAATCATCTAACGCTGCCCACGGAATTATAAACGATCCCCCGCCCATCCGGTCATCATCAGATGATGCGTAGAAACTTCTAGAACCACGTCCAGTTGAAATTTTTTATCTCGCACAGATTCCTACCAAACTGTATTTGATCATCAATATAATGCATTTAGGGCTATAAATCACGTTCTGAAGAAATCTGCAGAAAACGATAAAAACATACTTATACTTTAGACCATATTTTAGTATGAATATGTGAATGAAAAAGTTTAACGTTGCTACACCCTGAACAATACATATAGGACATTGAATGGGCCATAATAATGGCAATTTAGCAATAGAATTTAAAAAGTTATAGCCCTGCAAAGAAGGGGAACTTCTCCATGTTAAATAGGGCTGGCGAGGGATGGTAAATTATGAATTTAACCCATGGCGATTAAAGTGTTAATAATAACAATAATGATGTAATAATGTAAAAATGATCATTAAAAATACCTGATTATGAGAAAAAAAATTACGATGCATGGAATATTGTTGAGGCACACTAGTTACAACTATATTTCAAACAGGCACTCCATGTCAAAAAGGTTGCTGACCCCTGATCTACAGACTTAAGCTGCTACCAGCTAACCGCTTGCTTGATTGACCACCTGGTGATGATGGCATGACAGTTATCCAAATAACGGAATGTTTGGACATGGAGTCCCAATAAATGAACATTCTTGCAAAGTCCGAATTGTTTCTTTTTGTTCAATTTATAAGTCGTTCGCCTACACCCTTCCAATGGGGACATTTAGTTGACTCATTGACTGAGACCGCTAGATAATTGGACAACTACCCTACCCAGCTCACGCCAGCCCCTGTCAATCATCTGACTTCTGAATTAACTTTTTTATTTCTCTTATTTTTTGGGATTATCTCTCACAAACCTGAACTTTATTGCCATAAAACAGAACGCAGTTAGTTTCTCTACCTTTCTGTGAACGTCTAGCAAAAAACTGTGTTGCAATATGATGAAAATGGTGGAGAAATTTACATTATAAAAAAGATGGCAGAATTCAGTACTGTATCTACAAAACCTTCTGTTTAATCATTTTCCCTTTATTCATTTGCTTAGATTTTTCAGGTCTGGTAAATTTTAGCATGGTGTTATTCACAGTCAAAGATAAATTTAATTTTTTTAATAGAATTGATATTCTCCTTTGGTTCATTACAATTTACTCAAGCCTAGTAACAGACACACTATTTCTGACACTGGGAATACATTCCCTGAGATCCATAGATGTCCCTAGATTCAGATACCAAGAACATGCAAATGGACCATTTAAAAAAATATATATATGAATGTTTATTCTAAGTTCTTATGGAATGAATGAGATAAAAAAAAAATTTATTAAATTTAAAAAAAAATAATTGCGTTAATTTTCATAACGTGATAATTTGCTGTGTAATTCATTAACCTAATTAACGCGATAAACTGACAGCCCTAAACATAATACCTATGATATAGATTTGATTTCGGAATAATAGCGTGTACAGGCAAGAAACTGCAACGTTTAAACGTCTAAAACCATACTTAGATTCACCACGGTATAACACGGGAACATATGGATGGAAAGATTTATTCTTTTTCACATATTGAACGATCGATAGGTGATGTCAAATGGGCCATAATATTGTATCCATAGATATAATATAGAATATAGTTATAGCTCTACAAACAAGGTGACGCAGTCCTATTGTTTAAAGCACGGCCTAGCTACAGCGGGTCCCGACTAATAGCTGGCACCGAATGACGTAGAAAAACAAAAGTAATCTGTAAAATAATAGTGAATTTCCTGTGAGAATAAATTTTTTTACAGTGTAGGCTGACGAATGAACAATAATCCATGAAGTAAAATTGGATGCAAACGAATAACCACGGCTTGGGTCGAGTGAAAACTGACGACTGACTAACTTAAAAAGTAAATAAAGGTACGACTGAAGACTAAATATTGGGTCCTCCTCTACTAGTCAATGAAAGCAGGTGGATTTTATTCAACAAAAACACGATGCAGGTGCAGATAACTCTGTTTGCTTAAAGTTGGGACATTTGCACAAAGTGTGTTTGATTTCCATCACATGCCAGTTGAATTGCTCCTGGGTGAGGCAGCGGGCCGGATGAAAATGCCAGGCGGGCCGGCATAAGGATACTAGTAAAACATTTTTAAATAGCAAATTGAATCAATTATTGTTTTTCTGGTAAATTAATAGTTTAGATGAATCGATAACAAAATAATGGTTAGTTGCAGCTCCAGTGTTGGTGCCATGTACAGGAGTTCAGTCGTAGGTGAAGAGGTATTCAGTACATGGTTCTGGGTCTGTAGTAAGAAACATGAGCATCACGTTCTGTTCAATGTTGCTTCCAAATAAAAAGAGAAAATGCCTTTAATTTGTATTTAGTTTAAACTCTGAAAAGTAGTCATGGATTATGTGGTTATTTTGTAGACAAATGTTTCATCCAATTTACAGAAAACATACTATATCGTGATATATATTGTTACAGATATATGCAATCTTCCCATAGCGTGATGTAAGATTTTATCCATAAGGTGACACTTAAATCCGTCATAACCTGAGACTAAAGGGGCTTTAGTCCTGGACTAGGGTTGGGCACCGAAAACCGGTTCTAATTAGGAACCGGTTCCTAACTTCCGGTTCTGGAACCGGAAGTAACATATCTGCATTTCGATTCTTAAAAAAAAATAAAAAAAAATACTTTGTTAATTAATACCCTAGTTACAGTACAGCAACCAAATTAAACTGTATCAAGTCAACTGAAAATGTGAATAGTATGACATTTTTTTAAAATTTAATTTTTTTTAATCTCCTGCGAAATAAGCGGTGACCTGCACCTCAAATAATCGGAATCGAGAATCATTCAGAACAGGAATCGATATGGAGAATCGGAACCGGAACCGGAATCGTTCAAATCCTATCCTGTACTAAATTAAACTGACCTTAACCATAGCCATGATAACCACTCCTGCTCCAGAAACTGTTGACTAACTGGTGCTTGAAACAAAGTGGTTTAAGTCTAACTGTAGATGACTCTGGATAGATACTTACCTCAGCATGACCCTGCACTAGAATCCTTACTTGGTCATTATGTTGAGCATCCCACTGTGGGTCCTGCTGATCACTGCTCATCCAACACTCTCAAAGTAGCTAATAACCGTCCCAACACTCCCATCCGACCATGGTATTATGTTTTTTGTGAACCCTCTTGACAGCTCTTCCCCATCCCAGTCATCATAAATCACTGGTCACAGCATAGTCCACGGGAGTCTGGTGGCATGTTTCGCCGGGGCGCGAATGCCTGTCATCTATGCCCACTGTCACAACCACCCTGTAAACTAGGACCTAAGGCTATCAAAATGGCCTCGTTAAATTCCTGTTCTATACCTAACAAATCTTTCATCCTAAATGATTTCATTACGGCCAAAGATTTGGACATTTTCTGTCTCTCAGAAACATGGCAAAGGTCAGAGGAATATGTCTTTTTAAATGAACTGTGTCCGCCAAACTTCTCTTTTACCTGTGCCCCCAGACCCCCCCGGTCAAATGCCACCACCAGTCGTGTAGGAGGCGGCATAGCACTGGTGCACAAGAACTGTTTCTCCTCCAGGGTTGTGCACTCCAGTACTACACACTGCTCCTTTGAACTTTTAATCACCAATGTTGGGCACACCAACCCATTTTATTGTATTTAAATGTATCGACCCCCTGGCTTTAACAGTTATTTTTTGACCGATTTTAGCGATTTTTTTACCTCCATCATCAAACTGGAAAAAATCGTTTTATTAGGGGATTTTAATTTCCATATTAATAACTGTAATGACAATTTTGCCACCAATTTTATTTGTATCACTGAATCCTTCAATTTTGTCCAACATGTCTCAGGCCCCACACACAACAAAGGTAACACACTTGATCTTGTTTTTACTCTTGGATTAGACATAGATAACATTGTTTGAGGAAATTATTTTAAGTGATCACAAATGCATACTTTTTAATTTAGTTTTTAAAACGGACACTATTTCCACTAAGCGAGTTAAACTCTTGCGCATGCTAAATGACCTCTCGGCAGATACATTTTCCACAGCCTTTGAGAGCAGTGCGGTGCCATCTCTGAACGTTAATGGCAACATTGATACTTTAGTATCATGCTTTTAACCGGCACTGCTCAGACATTTTAGATGTAGTTGCTCCTCTGAAATCCTGCTCTGTTCGCACTTTAAATTCCTCTCCCTGGCTCAATGAGGATATTCATCGTCTTAGACGAAATTGCCGGTGTATTGAGCGAAAGTGGAAGTCCACTCAGCTTAACACCGTCTTCATTTTAAGCAACTTTTAATTTATTTTAACAGTATGATTATGGATGCAAGAGCTGCCTATTTCACAAACTTAATTTCATCTAGCAAACTAAACCCCAAAGTCCTATTCGACACCTATTAATATCATTGTCAGTCCACAAACCCCTGTCACACCTGTTTTATCTGCTGAGGACTGTCATGATTTTCTCCTATTTTTTGTAAATAAGGTTGCCAATGTCAGGGCAGGTATTACACCCTCCACCTCAATCCAACCGTTATCCCCTAACAGTCAGTCTACTCTGAATTCCTTCTCACCCATTTCCCTCCACGACCTAACAGAGCTAGTGAGAAGCACAAAAACCTCCTCTAGCCCATTAGACACCATCCCAACCTCTCTGTTAAAGGACGTTTTCAGCAATATTGGTTCCAGTCTGCTTTCCATCATAAATTTCTCTTTGGTCTCTGGCCAGGTCCCCGCCTACTTCAAACAGGCAATCGTTCAGCCGCTTTTAAAAAAGCCAAGTCTGGACGCCTCGTTACTAAGTAACTATCGGCCCATCTCCAAATTATCAGTTAGATTTTAGAAAATTTGCCAACCAGCTTATATCCATTTTAAATGAACACCACATTCTTGACAAATTCCAGTCAGGTTTTCGTAAGCAACACTCCACAGAGACTGCACTTTTAAAAGTATCCAATGATCTAATGATGTCCGCCGACTCTGGTAGATGCTCCATTTTAGTGCTACTGGATCTTAGTGTTGCGGATCACAACATTCTGCTAAATAGGCTCGGAGATTGGGTGGGTGTCACAGGGAGTGCACGTGAGTGGTTTAAGTCCTATCTCTCAGGTAGATGTTTCTCAGTCGGAGTAGGCCCCCATGTGTCTGAGTCTGTTACTAGGGGTGTAACGGTACGCGGATACGTACTGTACCGCGTCAATGTGGTCCTCCGGTACAGTACGGGCTGTGCACCGTACGATTGCAACGGTGCGGAACCTTTTTTTGCGGAACTTAAATCCCCCCGGCCCCACGTAATTTATCAACAACACTGCGGTCTGCTGTGAGCATTATAAAACAAACGTGTGTTTAACCGACGTGAATTAAAGTGTCAATGCTGTTTGTCATTTTAACAGCAGATACTTTCTTAAATGCCATCCTCCCGACAGAGCGCTGTTGACGGGGAGCTCTGATGGGTTCGCTTGGTGGTGTTATTAGCATTGAACAGCTAACCGAAAGCTAGCGTTAACTAATGTTAAAGGTGTAGCCATAACGTTACCTTGGCTAAAGTTGGGGCTATTCATAATCCAGCAATAATGGCTGCAGACCTGCAAGCAAAGTACAGCAAGTTGGCAAAGGAGTATTCCAACGTAAATCACATTTTCACCAGTAAAGTTAGTCTTTCCATCTCCCAGTAGCTCATGCTAGCTAACCTAGCTCACGTCGTCGTCACTAGTGATACACAATTAATGACATGTTGCGGACAGCCATATCGGTGACAATGTTTAGCTTTTAGTGCCAAATGATAAGAGTCTGAGGCGGAGTCTCAAAAGAGAATGTTGAATATTTATTGTGCAAAAATCACAACAGATCCTCTGTGCTACTTCAACGGAGCCTTCTGGAAGCAAGTGCACTGAGTGCAGCAACGAATATTGTCCGTGTGGATCATTGGAGTAGGGTATATCTGCAGCGCTGCAGCCCCATACTCATTGTATAGATTTGTATTAGTATCATTAATCAATCACCTGTTGTTGAATAAATACCATTACTTTCTAGTTATTACTAAAAAACAGTATATATAAAACAGTAGCTGTATAAAAAATAAATAAAAAAAAGTATAATTTATATAATTATATAATTAAATTAAAAAAAATTTAATGTATGCACTGGTATCTCCCCCCCCCCCCCCCCCCCACTGTACCGAAAAAAACGAGGTATGTACCGAACCGTGGATTTTGTGTACCGTTACACCTAGGCCTGCCACGATAACAAATTTTGCTGGGCGATTAATTGCCCCCGAAAATATCGCGATAAGCGATATTATTGCGACCGGTTAGAGAATTTTTTTTTGAGAAATTTATTTCCCAAAACTTTTATTTTGAAGCCCACCGCTCCGTCTTTTCCGGTGTTTAGACTTTTATTTTGAAGCCCACCGACCGGACCGGAAGTATTGTTGTTATTATCCTAGCTTGCTGATGCTGCTGGTGGACTGGGGCCAGCTAACGTTAGCTTGCTGATGCTACTACTACTTCGACATGCTGCTAGTGGACTGGGGCCAGCTAACGTTAGCTTGCTGATGCTACTACTACTTCGACATGCTGCTAGTGGACTGGAGCCAGCTAACGTTAGCTTGCTGATGCTGCTGGTAGATTGACATGCTGCTAGTGGACTGGGGCCAGCTAACGTTAGCTTGCTGATGCTACTAGTAGATCGACATGAGCTAATGATAAAACAAATGTTGAGATTGTTGGTGAACAACTAACTTTAAGTTAGTTTTAACGTTAGCTACTAACGTTAAAACGCTAACGTTACACTACAAATAACGCTACTTGGTTAAAAGGAGCAACACTATTGAGAAATGTAGTTAAGCTATGTGGTGTGCTCTCTGCTCTGTAGTAAAGCCAGCGGCCCGCCTCCCAACACGGACAGTGACTGACAAGGGGCACTGGTTCCGCCTCATTAAAACAAACGCGCAAATAGCAATTAATCGCGCCCGTCAAAATCATTGCATTAATTTTAATTATCGCGGCAATTAATCGATTTATTGCTTATCGCGGCAGGCCTAGTTACACCCCTATCTGTTACCCTTTCCTGTGGGGTCCCCCAGGGCTCGGTACTTGGTCCGATTGTATTTTCACTATATTTGCTCCCATTAGGACACATTATTAACGCTTTTAAAGGCATCTCCTACCACCTTTATGCGGATGATATCCAGCTTTATTGCTCTTTTAACCCTGATTGCCCTGATGATTTTAATTCTACTTTTATTGTTTTAAGGTCTGGTTAGCTAGCAACTTCCTCCAGCTAAATGAGGCCAAAGGAACCTTGGGGTAAACTTTGATCAGGCCATGCACCTCGACACTCATATCAAGTCGGTGACCCACACCTGTTTTTTCCATCTCAGGAATATTGCTAAGCTCAGGTCGATTGTTTCCCATTCTGACCTAGAGTTGATCATCCATGCCTTCGTTTCTTCTCGTCTAGACTACTGCAATTCGGTTCTCACCTGCCTCAATAAATCATCCATAGACCGCCTCCAGTTCATCCAAAATACTGCTGCAAGACTGCTAACCAGATCAAGCAGAAGGTGTCACATCACTCCAATTCTAGCCTCCTTGCACTGGCTTCCTATACATCTTAGAATTAATTTCAAGGTCCTGGTGCTCACTTTTAGAGCTTTGCATGGCCAGGCACCAGAATATTTAACCGACCTGCTGGTTCGTGGGTATGTGCCCAGCAGGACCCTGAGGACAGTTGACCAGGATCTGTTGGTCATTCCGCGCACCAGGTTGATCACCAAAGGTGACAGAGCCTTTCAATCTGTAGCGCCTAGACTCTGGAATGCCCTTCCTCGTGGCCTGCAAGAGCTGCAGCGTCTGTTGACATTTTTAAAAATCAGCTAAAAACATTACTGTTTAAACAGGCCTTTGGGTAATGTTTGAGCTTCTCCTCCAGGTATAAAATATGTCTTGTTTTTGTTTTCTTTCTCTGTAATGCATTGTGTTTTTGTTCTGTCTCTTATCTCTTGAATGGTTCTTGCTTTTTATTTTTATATTTTATATTTAATTTAATGTCTGCTGTATGTAAAAAACTATAAAACCAATTATAAACCTCTTACATAGAAACATATAAATAAACTTTACTTACTTACTTACTTACTTACTTACTTACACTGTTCTTAAACTATAAAACCAATTATAAACCTCTTGCATAGAAACTAAAGCTGAATAAAATCACCAATTATCTTTCTCTCCTTCCTCTGACACTCTTCTCCATCACTATCTCCATCCAGATAGCTGTCCTGTCAGGCCTGGGAGGAAACCAAGAGGCTTGGATGGAAGAAAAGGTCTCTGCTGTGACCAGTGTGGAAAAAGCTTCAGTTCAAAGACGAATCTCAAAACACACCAGAGAATTCACACAGGAGAGAAGCCCTACTCCTGTGACCAGTGTGGACAGGGCTTTAGTCGACAAGATAGTCTGAAAACACACCAGAAAATTCACACAGGAGAGAAGCCCTACTCCTGTGATCAGTGTGGACAGGGCTTTAGTCATCAACAGAATCTGAAAACACACCAGAGAATTCACACGGGAGAGAAGCCCTACTCCTGTGACCAGTGTGGACAGGGCTTTAGTCGACAAGAGAATCTGAAAACGCACCAGAGAATTCACACAGGAGAGAAGCCCTACTCCTGTGACCAGTGTGGACAGGGCTTTACTCAGCAACAGAGTCTGCAATCACACCAGAGAATTCACACAGGAGAGAAGCCCTACTCCTGTGACCAGTGTGGACAGGGCTTTAGTCGACAAGATAGTCTGAAAACACACCAGAAAATTCACACAGGAGAGAAGCCCTACTCCTGTGATCAGTGTGGACAGGGCTTTAGTCATCAACAGAATCTGAAAACACACCAGAGAATTCACACAGGAGAGAAGCCCTACTCCTGTGACCAGTGTGGACAGGGCTTTAGTCGACAAGAGAATCTGAAAACACACCAGAGAATTCACACAGGAGAGAAGCCCTACTCCTGTGACCAGTGTGGACAGGGCTTTACTCAGCAACAGAGTCTGCAATCACACCAGAGAACTCACACAGGATGGAAGCCCTACTCCTGTGACCAGTGTGGAAAGAGCTTTAGTCAATGGAGGAGTCTGCAAAGACACCAGATAATTCACACAGGAGAGAAGGCCTATTCCTGTGACTAGTGTGGGAAGAGCTTTAGTCATCTGAGTAATCTGAAATCACACCAGAGAATTCAAACAGGATGGAAGCCTGAAATTCACCTGTTTTGTTCTGTTTTGCATTGTTCTGTTCTGTTCTACATTTTTCTGTTCTGCATTGTTATGTTCTGCATTCTGTTTTGCATTGTTCTGTTCGGTCTACAAAACCTTCTGTTTAATCATATTCCCTTTATTAATTTCCTTAGATCTTTTGTACACGTGATCTCAAGAAGGTGCTGAATGAGCTCAGTGGCAGTTTTCATGTCTGGCCATTTTTAGCACTGTCAAAGATGCAAATAAATATCATAATTTATATTCTCCTTTGTTTCATCACAATTTACTCAAGCCTAGTAACAGACACAATATTTCTGACACTGGGAATACATTCCTCCAGGTCCATAAATGTCCCTAGATACCAAGAACATGCAAATGGACCTTGTAGAAGTGGAGCAATCTTCCATTTACGTATGTATTTTTTAGGCGGATTTTCAGGAAATGGGGCTTAACGGGTTAAAGGTAGGCTGAGATCTGCCAGAACCTACACTTCATAGTTTATACACCTTTACACACAGGAGTAGTTGGAGACGGGTACTGGTGAGAGGTCACAGTTAGACTGGTCCTTTAACCCACATTGTAAACAGAATGATACTTTAATTTACATTGGCCATATCAACAGACTAAAAACCACAAGGTTTAAGTTTCAACTTTTGTTTTATTTGTCACATAGGGTACATAATAATAATAACTTCGTTTTATATAGCACCTTTCATAAGACCCAAGGTCTCTTTACAAATAACAAACATGGTGGACAGACACAACATTCAAAGTGGGAAATTAGGGGTTAAAGGCCAAGTTCAAGAGGTGGGTTTTGAGGATTCTTTTTTAATGAGGCCAGAGTTGGGGCGTTGTGGAGTCCTGCGGGGAAGGAGTTCCAGAGGATGGGAGCTGCCACGCTGAAAGCTCTGTCCCCAAAGGTCTGCAGTCTGGTTCGGGGAATGGAGAACTGACCAGTGTCTGAGGATCGCAGGGACCGTGACTGAGTGAGGGGGTGGAGGAGGTCAATGAGGTACTGAGGTGCCAGAGCATGGAGGGACTTGTAAGTGAGCAGGAGGTAGGTGATGTGGGATTTGATGGGGAGCCAGTGCAGGTGGATGAGGGTGGGGGTGATGTGCTGCCAGGGTTTGGTGCAGGTGAGAACCCTGGCAGCTGTATAATGTACATTATAGTGAAATGCTTGCTTCTGTATGAGCCTCCTAAGATTGTGCTTCATACAGTAAAAAAGAGTAAAGACCAAACACTATACATTGGTCTTATAAATATACATTGATCCCCCTCACTACTTTTAAGGACTCTATTGCAGAGTTGCTTACACACACCTGCAACTGTCACCCAGTTTTTTTTTAACTAATTTCATGTATTACATACCTTGTAATTGTATGTGGTTGTGTTTTAATTATTTCCCCTCTGTGATGTATGTACCATCTGTCTCTCTTCTATTTATTTTATTTGTCCCCTTTGCCTGTTACCCTTCGAGTGGACCTTTTGTCCTCTTGCCAGGCCATCATTGAAAATAAGAATTTGTTCTTAATTGACCTGCCTGGTTAAATAAAATACAAAATATACAAAATGCAAAGAAACAAAATGCAAAAATGAGATAGAAGAGGTAGTGCAAATATTTTAGGAATAAATAGATAAAATATGGTGTTTTTAAAAAAGTGTCTAAAGTGAATGTTAAAGGTGAGTGTTTAAAGTGAGCGTTTGCGTGAGGGTGTTGTGTCAGAATCAGAAAGGTCTTTATTGAAGTAGTTTTCGATTATGGGATGTTGATATAGATGAACCATTTCCAGGTTGTATAATACTATATACGTCCAAATAACGTTGTTTATTGAGTTAGGGCGAGCGATTGATTATCCAGTGTGTTGAGATGGAGTCCGGCTACCGATCGCGAGTGCCCGGACGAAATATGGATGAGCACTTCCTGTTTGGCGCGCCCCTCCCTCTTGGCCGATCTGCCGATTGGCCACCAGATGGCGCTCTTGAACCGTTAGACAGTTGAGTGGAGCTCACCAGTACACCTCATGTCTCCGGAGGAGAAATATGATTTCGATCACAGATTTTTGAATTATTGATATCAAAGACGAGTTACGGCGTCTTCGGCAGAATGAGCATGGCGAGGAATGACGTCTAAACACGTCATCGGCGATTAAAGTGTTAACTCATTCAGCGCCAGCTATTATCCCTATCCCTGTAGTCAATGGGCCACGCTTTAAAAGATAGGCATTTTCACTGTGCGTCACGATGTTTGCAGAGCTATATCTATATTCTATAATAGATATAGATATAAGTGAGATGTGAATTGGAAGCATGCGCCAAAATGAGAATTAGAGACATAGACCCCATTAATATAAACCCACATAGCTAGAAAACAATGTTAAACACCGGGAAAGGCCATTTATAAGATAGTTCCCGTTTAAGTGGCGCTAAGCACAGGCAACGACCATAATCACAATAACCAATCACAGGCAACGACCCTAATCACAATAACCAATCAACAATAATAAAAATAATAAAAACTATTTTACTGCTGTGAAGCAGACTGCAATTATTGTATGAAAAGAGCTATACGAATAAAGTGTATTATTATTATTATTAATAATAAACGATAACCAATCAACAATACTAAACAATGACCAATCAACTATAATAAACAATAACCAATCAACAATAATCAACTATAATAATAATACATTCTATTTGTAACGCACTTTATATTTGTAACAATCTCAAAGTGCTACATGAAAGGAGATACAGATTTTAAAAATTAAATGAATAAAACAACCAATGAAATGGAAGAAACATTCAGATCAAAATAACCAATCAACAATAATAAACAACCAATCAATAATAATAAACTATAATAAACTATAACCAATCAACAATAAGTTGAGTTTTGACTTGCCTGCACTCTCCCCAGACCAGGCTGCAGAAACAAATTAGTGGGGGGGCATAAAATGTTCTCGGGGGGGCACAATGGTTTTTCAACACAGGTTCCCTTTTATACGTTTCAGCTGGGACAACGGCGCTGTGGCTTGCTTGGCGTTGCCCACGGTGCTGAACTAAACAGCAGAGAGGCAATTGAAAAATCTAATTTCTCTATCTTAAGAACATTCACTTATACAAAAACAGACTGAACGGATATATATAACAGACCTGCTGGGGCAGCGGACTGAGAGCAGGGGACACAGACAGGCTGGATAAGATGGTCAGGAAGGCCAGTAGCGTGGTTAGGGTGTAGCTGGACGCCCTAGCGAGGGTGGCGGAGAGGAGGAGCCTTGCTAAGCTCCAGGCCATCAGGGAAAACCCCTCCCACCCACTATACACAGACTTGGCTGACAGGAGGAGCATGTTATAGGCTCACACTACCTAAATGCAGCACTGAACGGCACAGGAAGTCCTTCATTCCGACAGCCATCAGACTTTATAAAACGCATCACTGTGCCTCACTGCATCACTGAGCACAGAGTGACAGTTACCATCTTCCTGGACTCTTACTTTTTAAACAGCACTGTGCAATATTACACCTACTGTAGACTTCAGTATATTTTTACTGTATTTATTTACTGTATCTTTTATTCTATTTTTAGGCCATTTGTTTTGTTATTCTTATTCGTGACTTGTTCTGTCTAAATGTTTAATGTTGAGTGATTTGGATTGTCAAATTTCCCTCAGGATAATACATTTCTACTCTATTCTATTCTATATCTTTGAAAAGTCTCCATTTATTCAACACGTCTGAATTCACTGACAAACTGAACTGAACTGACAAAAATAAAGTGCATAAAAAAGCAAACAAAATTCCTCCACAGGCTACTCACCATCGTTTGGGGACAGAGTGAAATCTTCTTAAAACACTGCCCCTCCACTTAACTCATTCCTGAACTTTTTTGTTAAGTCCTTCTCAAATGCCAACTGAATTAAATTGGCCTTGCGTCGATGAAGCATACTAAGGCGATGTTCTGTAAAGATGTTCTTGAGGGCAGAAAACGAATTCTCACAGAGTGCTGTGCTAGCTTCAGTAGTGTTGTTGTTGACATCAGTGCCCACTAGGGCTGTCCCCGACTAAGCATTTGGATAGTCGACTTTGATTGAGAAAAAAAAGAAGAAAAAAAAAAATCCCCAGGGTGGGCACAGCTGACTCAGTGTGCCCATGGCGCCGGGTCTGACTCTCCCCCTCCCCTGCTGGAAAGAAGCACTTGTCTTTGTGACCCCCCCCCCCCCCCCCCCATCCTCTAATCACAACTGTTGCTTCCCTTTGTCAGAGGAAAGCGGTGGTGGTGATTGGAAGGATGAAGAAAAGACGGTGGGGTTTGAGACAAGTTCATTTTGGATATTTTAGATTGAATATTATACATGCATACACATTTTAGTTTCTATTTTAACCTTGTTGCACTGCTCTGGGCTGGAGGAACAGTGTTTTGTTTTTTTTATGTATGGAAATACACAAGAAATTACAGTAAACTAAATCTTGAATCTTTGCTTGTGAGAAAACAGTGCATTATAACGGTGAGCCTGTTCCTCTTGTGGAATAATGATCCTCTCCCCCCCTCAAACAATCTCCCAGTCATGTTCAAACGCCCCTCCCATTCCCATCCTCATCCATTCACCTTTTGTCTCTCACCTTCAACCCCCTCCAGCCTAACCCCCCCCCCCCCCCCTCCTTGACTCCTCCAATCCAATCGTCCCTCTCACCTGGGAACAGCCCATCTTCTCTGACTATAGATCAGCGTTTCCCTCGTCTCTGAGAGCCCGTTTATGAGACCCCACGGCCAGGGGTTTCACCGGGTCTCTCAAGCCAATGCTCATGGGTTGTAAGCTAAATAAACCTTGTTAACTACGTCTACATTTAGTCTGAATACTTCATTACTCGTGTTATATTCCTCTACACTCTTCCAGGGAGATGTTGGAGCGAGCTCTGGTGAAGAGGCTCAAGGACTCTGACTCCGACTCTGACGAGGCAGAGGCAGAGGTAGAGGAGAGCAGCAGCACCAAGAGGAGCAGCACAGACAGACCCACAGACATCCTGACCACAGACAGACCCACAGACATCCTGACCACAGACAGACCCACAGACATCCTGACCACAGACAGACCCGTGGACACACAGGTACGGCCGTGCAGCGTGTCAGACCAAGTGGGTATTAATTATTACCCAAATCAACCAGAGGGCTGATTCCAGTGGTTTTTGACCTAATCTCTCATTTTCTATCACCTTGCCATCATCATGATGACTAAAATCTTGTAATTCTCAAGTTCAAGTTTCAAGATTTGTTTCATTTGTCACATATAAGGTACATGTACATTACCGTGAAATGATTGGTTATGTATGAGCCTCCTGCGAATGTGCTTCATACAGTAAAACAAGTAAAAAGAATAAAGACCAAAACACTATACAAAATATACAATATGCAAAACTAAAATGTACAAGATGCAAAAATGAGGTAGTGCAAATCTTTTAGGAATATTAAATATAATAAAATAGGTAAATTATGGTGTAGTGTTAAAAAGTGTTTAAAGGTCCACAATTTTTCACTATTTGGGCAATTTTACACAATTCCTGTGTGTCTATGGAACACATCTGTAAGTCTTGTTTCCGTGGGGGGCGTTATTGTCTCAGCTGAACTGCAGAAATGGCACTTGGTACAGGTTTAACATTTTGTCAGTGTTGGTACAATGTGGGGTTGTACCAACACTGACAAAATGTTAAATCTGTACCAAGTGCTGTATAGGGGACAGGCCACGTGAGCGGATCGGCGCGGGCATGAAATCCGCTCTTCGCTCTAGACTGCTTGTTCCGCTCCGCTAATCGCTCATGTTGACCCCGCCCCCAAGTCGCTCACCGCTCACCTTGAATCGAGCGCTCCCCACTCCACATCGCTCGGCAGATTTATTTTTATTTTTTTGGAGCATGGTGTAAATTAGCTCAAACTACAACAGTCTACACCCCCTGGGCCCCTTAACAATTGTTTGTATTGAGCCGCATTGTAATTGTACCCATTCTGCAATGTTAAATAACGTTGTTTATCCATTCACAAGCTCTATTAAAGGATAACGCCAACATTTTGGGAAATTAGCTTATTTAACATCTTCCCTGGAGTTAGACAAGAAGATACATACCTTTTTTGTCTCTGTGCGTGCATTTAGCTTAGGGAACAGACGCTCCGTTAGCATAGCTTAGCTTCATCACTGGAAGTGAGGCGGGACAGTACCCTGACGTTCCCGACAGGTTTGTTGATATTCTCATTCCTTCAAAGGATCTGAACCGATTGAAGTTTATGGATACCATGACTTAAAATCCTCTTACCTTGACGATTAAAAGCCTCCCCAATTTAGAAAACAGTAATCCAATGGCTGGTATTGATAATATACTACTACCTACTGGACGCTCGGAGCTAACCGGAGCTAACGCAGAACAGGATGTGTAAAGCAAATATAATGACTTCCTTTCTGGGGTTTTCAAAATAAAAGTGCGACGTTTATAGCAGCGGAAAACGTTTATTTTGTACATTATCTAACGTTAACACGAACCTAAACTAACTTTAGGTTAGTTTTAACGTTAGTTTAGGTTCGTGTTAACGTTAGATAATGTACAAAATAAACGTTTTCCGCTGCTATAAACGTATTTCGAGTGCTTTGTTACCGTCATCTGTCGCCTCTCTCATAACCAACTATAGACTTTTGTCATCCAGGAATTGTATTAGCTCTGCGTAGCATTCTTCGTTCTTGTTGTCATCTGGACCGTCCTCACTGGTGCAGAGTATCGTGTCTTTTAGTCCCATCATTCTCATGTGGCCGAGAAACTTCACTTCCCAAAGCTCGTAATTGTTTTCATCTCCGTCGAAAACGAATCTCTGCCATCGTCCTTCTGCGGTACCACCACGCCTGGGCCCATAACCTGTAGAGTTTCCTGTTCCTTCGCT
Organism: Notolepis coatsorum; assembly: GCF_963971535.1. NCBI lineage: Eukaryota > Metazoa > Chordata > Actinopteri > Aulopiformes > Paralepididae > Notolepis > Notolepis coatsorum. Next base: position 216,811,367 of record NC_140166.1, read on the forward strand.
CTCCATGTTCAATGTAGAGGGTTCCGTTTCTTCGTCATCAGTGTCGTTCAATGTAGAGGGTTCTGTTTCTTTGTCATCATGACTCTTATCTTATCATATGTATTTATCCACACAAAGAACGCCTGATCAGTTTTGTTTCTTTTATGTGAATAGTTTATTTACAATAAGTGAACCAAACTTCTCCTCCATTACAAACACCACAAACACTCCCAGCTGTGACCAGTGTTGGGCAAGTTACTTTTAAAAAGTAACTAGTTACAGTTACTAGTTACTTCTTCCAAAAAGTAACTAAATTACTTACTCAGTTACAAATTATAAAAGTAACTAGTTACTTCAGAAAGTAACTATTGCGTTACTTTCAATATATATATTTTTTTTACATAAACAACATACACAAATCTAAACTATTTTAATGTTGCTGTGGGACAAAGTGAGACTAGCCTCCAATCAAATGCCATGTATGTAGATATTATAATTACTATGTTTATATATTAGTGGATCATACAAATACAATAGATGTTTTGGAACTTTTGATATGTATTGCCCCTCAACAGGCCACAACTGGGCAACATTAAATTATGCTTGTTAAGCACTATACCAAAAATAAATAACAAATATATACTGATTGATTGAACATTTTAATTAACAGATTGCAGAATGGGTACAGCACTACGGCTCAATACACACAATTGTTAAGGGGATGCAGATCAGAGAAAGACTTTCGTCTTGTTTACATCAGGGTCCCCCATTTTCAATTCATGACATACACAACATACAGATATAAGAATCTAATCGAATCATTCTAAACCAATCTAATCATGACATTTAAGACATGCATGACATACAGATATATATCTCTGCGCACCAGACTGTGCTATTAAACCAGGAAGTGCAGCACTATGTTGAGCCCATAGATTATATATCTATGGTTGAGCCTGTCAGCAGTAGAGCCACTACTGCCCTGCGCTGCAACACAAGAGTGAACCGCGGTCTCACGCTGACTGCTCGCTTATTATGTTGTTCCGTTGGATTCGTTTTAGATTATTTGGGATCAAACCGTACACTTAGGGTGACCAGGTGTCCCCCTTTTGGTTGTACTGTCCCACCATTTGACCAAATGTCCTGCGTCCCTCATATTGAGAGGATGTCCCTCTTTTCGAAGCCAAAAAAAAACATGCGTCTAAAAGCCCCTCCCTACAGACAGTAAACGTAGCAACCCGCCTCTTGTCCACACACATTGCTTTGATTGGTTATAGTACTTTAGCGCGCTGCTTGCCTGCTTGTGACGTGACTGAGTCGTGACGCTACCTCATATCGCAGATCTGATTGGTTATAGTAATTTAGCGCACTGCTCTGCTCGTGAGAGTTGAACTTGTGACGCTACCTCATATCGCAAATCTGATTGGTCAAAAAAAACACAATAACATTACAAGCGAACTAGTTCAAGATGGAAAGCAGTAAAAAGAAACGGACCTGCAGTTACAACCAAGACTGGCAAACGACACATGACTGGGTGAGGCCGATGGCAGGCAATCCGCAGCAGGCTTTCTGTGTTTTGTGTCATAGTTCGTTTTCAATTGCGCATGGAGGAGAATACAACTTGAAGCGCCACAGTGGACGTGAGTCTGACTTGAAAGTGGTTCACCAAAAAGAAACATCCAGATCTATGGATACGTTTCTTTTTAAACCAAACAATGATAGCCAGACGGACAAGGTCACTGCAGCTGAGATAACAAGTGTCTATCACACAGTACAACACTCCCATTCATACAGGTCAGCCGACTGTGGTATGAAACTAGCTCCTGTCATTTTGCCAGACTCAGTTATTCTAATAAAAAAATTTACATTATCTATCTGTCCCACTTTGTCCCACCAAAATCTTACTGTTGTCCCACTTTGTCCCACCAAAATCTTACTGTTGTCCCACTTTTGGACTTTTTGCATCTGGTCACCCTACGTACACTACACAGACCCGCGGTCTCCGCTGACTGAATCGCTTGTGTTGTGGCTCGAGTGGCTCAGACTCTGGATGCGTTAGACCCGCCCACCTCTACCTTTGATTGGCTTACCATGACATTTTACTCAGCCTCAGCCAATCGTCACTCGTCAGCTGTATCCGCTGGACTCGCGCACTGCCCACTAAACAAGGAAGAACATAATATTGCCTCTCTCAGCGCAGATATCTGTCTGATGAAAGAAACAGGTTCATTCATAGTAACGCGCCGGATTTATTTGCAGTAACGGCAACGGCGTTATTAAGATTGGAAGAGTAATCCGTTAGATTACTCGTTACTGAAAACAGTAATGGCGTTAGTAACGTCATTACTTATAGCGCCGTTATTCTCATCACTGGCTGTGACACACCATTTTCACCCCTGTGCGCACTGACAGCTGACTGATGACAGCTGACAGCTAGATATACGTGCTCGGCTTCCCGCCACTGCGTCATACCGTCATGTCTTTACGTACTGCAAGTACAAGAACAAAACACAATACTTAGAATAGAGTTGCACCACATTTCCAATACAACACATGCATATGAATGTCTAGGCTACTCACTACAAAACATAACAACCATAACATATGATCCCATTTTCAACATATGAGAACATATATCTCAACAGACTCACGGAAGCGTGGCGAATAATCATCGCCTACGGCCCCTCCGACCACCACCAACATTCATTCACATGCATACACATTCATACGAGGCAAGTAGGTTAAGTGTCTTGCCCAAGGACACAACGGCAATGGGATGGACATGGGCTTGAGCGGGATTCGAACCACCAACCCTTCGATCATTGGACGACCCGCTCTACCCCTGAGCCAAAGCCGTCTCCACAGAGTCAGGCCTGAGTGGACCAGACTCCACAGTGTTGCACTGGTGTCCCACAAAAGGCTGCTTGTTGGTTGACATCGACCTGCATTAAATCTAGTAAACTGCCGTGAGAAATGTAGGAAATGTGGTGCGATTGCGGACATGCCGTCTGGTCCGCTCACGCCCGACTCTGTGGAGATGTTACGCTAAGATGTGTACTGTACGTACTGTACTACTAAGATAAGATGATCCTTTATTGATCCGGGTGTCAAAGCAGCATGTGGGGGGGGGGGGGGGGGGGGGGGGTACAGGGTGGGGGATGCATAGCTTCACAGTCCTATATACACTATAGGTACACTTAAAGTATAGATACAAAATATAATATAAAAAAAAGTACAAACACAAGATAGTCCAGTGATGAGAGTCCAGTGATATCCAGAGATAGATTAGATATTTGTGCAAAATACAAGATAGTCAGTACGGTGATGTGAGTCTCTAGTTCTCAAGTCCCGAGTTGTGACAGTGATAGTTCTGGCAGCAGATCCGGCCGCCCAAGCTACTATAGGGCCGCGCAGTATCTGTGATCTCCTAATAAAACAAGTCATTCGAATAATATAAGCCTACTGTTCATTCATTGCCGCAGGTAGACTATACAGTACGCGCGTGTACTGAACAGGTGGCCAGGCAGGAGCAAACAAGAAGGTATAAATATGGAATATTAATACAGTCTATTCCACTATAGATATATCCACACGATTAGCTTTTAGTTCTTATTTATTTATCCACTGTAATTTCAATGCCATAGAATGCCGTCTTCACCCGGATTGTGTATGCCTAGGGTGCAGAGTTGATCATTTAAATAGTAATAGTGTGATTGCTCACTGTTAATTGGATGGCAGGGTTCAATGTACATGATTGCTGTTCAAGTCCACCTGCAAGGTCAAGGTTTTATTTGTCACACGCAACATACCGGTAAGATGAGCAGTAGAATGTTTATCCACTGGCTCTTACAATGTATACAATAAGCAATGTCCAAAAATATAAATAAAAACAACAATAAATAATAACAAAATGTATCTTTATTTATTCAAAGTCATTTGCAGTGTTTGTGTAGTGCTATTATTTATTTTTCCGACATCAAATGCGTAATTTATCGTACAAATAGTCATTTATTTAAATTATGATTAATTAATTCCAAGGAGGCCTGTAGAGTTGACATGAAGGAATCACTATGATTCCTCCCAAATAAAGCCCTTAAGAATACGGCACACACCAGTCTGTCAACTTACGACTGCTATTCAGCGATCCTAAATCTCTGGCATCACTGGTGGTGAGGAGGAAACCAGCGGTGGCTGTAAGCAAACCTGGTCCAGTGGCGCCCCCTGCTGCCAGCAGCTCAGGTGACACGTTCACTACTCTGAAATGATAATAACATTCAATCGCCTCATTGGCTCCTGGCAGTTGTGTGTAGATACATGAACTTATAATAAAATATAGTAAATGTAGATAACCTACATGAACTTATAAAAAAATATTATTATCATGTAGATAACCTACACGAACTTATAATAAAAGATAATTATCATGTAGATAACCAAAAAGCAGGGTAGCCGGACCAGCACTCACAGGTTCAATGTTTTTTAATGGCAGCCTGAATAAATAGCAGACATGTTTCGGACAATGTCCTTCTTCAGTGATATGGCTAGCACTGGAAATACATTCAAGGTGATAGTTAAATACACCTGGCAGGTAATTACATGACATGACACGGCAGGAAATGACATCACAACGCAGGTGTGCCTGTGCAATGTGACCAAAGGAATGACCTATCAAAATAGAGTCCAATCATAAATTATACATATATATAGATATATCTATATCTAACACCAATCTATATTATAAACAATACAAAACAAAACAAAATTACCACAAACTTGATAACATATAACATGCCCATTAATTTCTAGGGCTAATTGAGCCACTTTACATATTTAATTAAATAGTTTCAAATTATACATTGGGCATCCTTGTGAAACATGCCTCTAGTTTAGCAACAAACAACAACTTTAATAAAACCAGAAATAACACTGTAGGCGTAAGGAGGTTAGAGGAAACAGGTTAAAACGTTCTCTTCATTCATTCCTCTAGGTTCGATGCAATTGAACAGGTGGATATAATAACATTCACGTTGCAACAGCAAGTTGTGTCTGTCTCCACCTCGCGCTGGCCTGAGTACTAACTCTAGTCCCATATATTTGAGATCGTTGACGGTATGTTTACACTTAGAGAAATGTCGAGCTACCGACGACTTGACATCTGAATTTCTCACAGCACATTTGTGTTCACTTATTCTTGATTTAAAGGCTCTCGTTGTTTTGCCCACATAAGAAAAATTACAAGGACATTTTAGCAAATACACCAGATTGGACGAATTACACGTAATCCGTCCTTTGACTGGTATATTTTTCCCCGTTTTAGGATGTGCGAAAAATTTATCTTTAATCATGCCCTGGCACTGTACACAGGATTGGCAGGGAAAATTCCCATCTGGGATATTGGACATAAAATGAGAAGGTTTCTTTAAGGGCAAATCAGTTTTGACTAGGAGATTAGATAAATTCGCTTGTCTCTTATAAAAATAGTTAGGCGAATGCTGAAACACTGTCCCTATAAGAGGGTCGGACTGCAGAATATGCCAATGTTTATTGACAATACTCCGTGTGTCTCTCGTGATAGGGCTGTAAGTAGACACAAAAGATACTTTGTCCGATAACCTACATGAACTTATAATAAAATATAGTAAATGTCGATAACCTACATGAACTTGTAATACAAGATAATCATTTTTGTTAGACCTTATTTATTTTCTTTGAGCTTATTTTTCACTTCTGTGAAGAAGGGATCCATCTAGGTTAGTAGAGCTATAAAGCGAAACAAACTACAAAAGTTTGATGTCTTGCTGGGTAATAATCCAAGACAAATCAAACCTTAATAAAACTGTCCACAAAGCATGACCCAAGCAACTTACCAGTCTAGCAGCGGCGCTACATTCAATTTATTTCCAATGTAGAGGAGTGTAGCAGCCACAAAGTGCACCATGGGAAGGGACGCTGCGAACAGCCAGTGGAACGGGTCCACCATGCGTTGAATAACATGTATCCCCTCCCTACTTCCCATTTCCCCATGTGGAATGCACCTGATTGGATAAGTGACGTGACGAGCTGGTGCTCTAGTGCGACATCTAGTGGCTGAATGTTATCTATAGCACCTATAAGTTGTAGTAGCTGGTCAAGATAAAGCCTGGGAAATTTTCATTTAATTTAATTTCAAACCTTTATTTAAACTCTAAAGGAAACAGAGGTTTCCCTAATTTATAGTCAGGTCGAGTGTACATATAGAGTTAAGCAAAAAAAAAAGGGTATAAAATCACACGGCATATAAAATCATAACAATAAGACAAGTAAGGATAACAATCAATTAAAACAACTTGATTGACAAAGGTTGGAGATCAAGGTTTTAAACTCTCCAACAGAGGAGAGAATCTCAAGCTTTAAGGACTGTTGGAGTTCATTCCATGAGCTAGAGGAGCATCATAGCAAAATGCAGATTTACTCTGTTCCGAGCAAACTCTGGACCTTAAGGACCAGCTAGTCACTAGAACGGGTTCCATAATTATTAATTAACTACTCAGGACAGAGAGACTTCGGCTCAGCTTCCCCCAGGCCATCAGAGTCTTGAACACTGAACTCTCCACACACAAGCACACATGAGCACACACACAACAGCCAGCAGTTGCACCAGCCGACCAGCAAGCGGCGACATACCCTCACCGAAGCCCCAGCAGACGAGGCGAGAGGAGAGAGGGAGAGCGGCGCGGGACGTCGAGATCACCATGGACCCGCCGGTTAGCTCGGCTGGCCCCGCCATGCCAGCTAGACTACCCGGGCCGGGGCCAGGACAAAAGGCACCCCCCCTCCCCCACAATGGAGTACTAACAGACACATCTGTAAACAACCAGCCCCCCCCCCCCCGCCCCCCCCCCCCCACATCGCGGGATTTCACACAGAGGAATACAGACTCCAGCAAAGGACAAAGGATCCCCCCCTCCCCACTCACGGCACAAACAACAACAACGCCCCCCCTCCCCCCACCACAGGACAGGACACAAATGAACAGAGTTACCTCCAGTGTGACGACATCAATCAGATTACCAGCAAAAATGGACTTCATATATTCCATCTTAATACAAACAGCCTGAGACCTAAACTGAAATCAAACAGTTGTTTTTAAACAGTAAGGCTAACATATTGTGTTTAACAGAAACAAAATTAGACTCATCTGTACAGGATCCAGAGATTGAAATTGAAAACTACTCAATAGTCAGGAGAGATAGAAACCAGTATGGAGGTGGCGTCTGTGTGTATATACACAAAGATACCAAATACATCAACCGTACTGACCTTAACACTTTGGTTGCCTAAGGTTAAATTAATGATATACCATAGATTGCCAGCGCTATTTTTGTCTATGGAGAAAGTCCCCTTTTTGCAGGGCTATAACTTTTTAAATTCTATTGCTACATTGCCATTATTAGGGCCCATTCAAAGTCCTATATGTATTGTTCATTGTGTAGCAACGTTAAACTTTTTCATTCACATATTCATAGTAAAGTATGGTCTAATGTATAAGTATGTTTTCATCTCTTTCTGCAGCTTTCTCCAGAACGTGATATATAGCCCCAAATGCATTATATTGATGATGAAATACAGTTTGATGGCAATCAGCGCGATATAAAAAATTCCAACTAGACGTACTTCTAGAAGTTACTACACGTCATCTGATGTTGACCGGATGGGCGAGGGGGCGTTTATAATTCCGTGGGCAGCGTTATACCAATCATCTAATGTGGGTCAAATGTTGATAATATCAGTTATTATCGAAGACGGTAACGTTACACGCTGAAACTCACCCCAGTCTCCGCGCGCCGTTGGGCGATCATCGTCGAGTAGAAATTTTATCATTATGGGATATATTTTTACCCGGTCCATCTCCAGCTTGTATAATGGTATATACGTCCAAATCATGTTGTTTATCGAGTTATTGCCAATCGATCACCGTGTAGCGTGACGAGCCAGAGTCCCATGAACCATAGCGAGCGCCCGGAAGTACTACGGTCGTCATGACAACCTCTATTCAACATCCTGTTTTGGCGATTGCGCCGATCAGCCACCAGATGGCGCTCCTGAACCGCCAGAGAGCTCAGTGGGTCCTGCTGGTGGATCTCAGGCCAGCGGAGGGACATTATGAATCCGATCGCAGATTTTTGAAATATTGATATAAGGACACTGTACAGCGTCCCCCGGCACCTTTAGCATGGCCAGCAAAGACGTGAAAAGACGTGTCCCGGCACTCAAAGTGTTAACCATGATGAAATTGAAACTGTTTGGATTGAAATCTTATTAGACAGGGCGAAACCAGTACTAGTAAGCACAATCTATAGACCGCCAGAACAGAGTGGCTTTTATGACACACTTGATGGGTGTTTAGCTGGGGTGGAGGGGGTAGAAAAAATTCTCATTGGGGACTGGAACACGGATATGCTGCGTAAAGCAGCACCCGTCTTCAAGGCCTTCAGTAGATTTTCTGATCTGCACGGTTTCAGCCAGCTAATCACCCAACCCACAAGGGTATGTGATTCGACACAAACCACCATTGACCTCTGACAAGTCCATGATCTCCAATAAAGGGGTGATAGCATGCGGGTTAAGTGATCATTATATGATTTTCTGTACCCGCAAAAAGCTAAAACAGAAGGCCGGCTGTCACAAAACAGTCACATCTAGAGACCTCAAAACTTACTCTAGAGAGGCCTTTAACCTAGAACTGGGGAGCTTGGACTGGTCAGATGAACTCAGTGGTACACAGGTTGAAGAAACATGGCTTGGATTCAAAACCAAATTCATAGCAATACTCAACAACATGGCACCCATAAGAACCACCAGGGTTAAAAATCGCGCTGAGCCATGGATGCACACTGAAATACTGGCCGCTATGAAAACCAGAGACAAAAAATGCTCTGAACTTCATAAAAGTCAGACAAAGCTTTCCAAAAGCTCAAACAGTGAACTCCAAGCCCACGTGGTTGAACTAAAATTTCAAAGAAACAGACTAAGAAATGACGTAAACACCATGATCAGAACCGCAAAAAGAAATTTCATCAACGACAAAACTGAGGAAAACAAAAACAAACCCTGCGAACTTTGGAAATTACTCAATAATCAACTAGGCTGCAGTAAAAAACTTAAAACCAGATTCTCAAACATAAACATAAAGACGGACAACACGCTCATCACAGACAAGCTGGATGTAGCCAATTACTTAAACATCTTCTTCACAAACATAGCCACAACACTGGTAAACAAACTACCCTCCCACTCAGGGCATTATGGGGTAGAACACATAGTAGCATACTACAAAAACCTAGGAGTCCACAAAGACGACTTCAAAATTGAAATGGTAACAACCAATGAGGTACTCAAAAAATTGAGCGCCCTCCAACCTAACAAGGCCACTGGCCATGACAACACGCTCACTCAACGGTCACTTTACACAATGAAAAGGTCACTTTAAAAACAAGAACGGGAATGGTTCTTGTATAGTAAACAGATGGATATAGCAAGCTAGCATAAGGACACATAGTATAACTGTAGATTGTATAGTATAGCATTGTATAGTAGTGTACATAAGACCCAGTGCCTCATCCGTAGCTAACAGTGTATTGCACTATCGCAGGACCTTAGCATGTCTACCATGCTTTTTGTAAACGTATGTACATATACCTGTTATGTCTTATTCTTATTACTTGTATATTGCACAAATGTCTTATTCTCATCCTATTCTTATTACTGTATTATTGCACAATCGCTGCGAGCATGACCCCCCGCATTTCACTGTATACTTGTATGCCGTGACAAATAAAACTCTTGACTTAACTTGACATAATTATTAATTAACTACCGGTACTCAGTGATAATTTGGCCGGTGAACGTAGACACTTACAAGTACAGGTCAGGGAAACGGGGTAATTCAGGCATTTCGGCCTCAAGTTCGCCTGCCTCATCAAATACTTAGTCCTCTAATAACTGCATTATACGACCCTGTAAATCTCACCGTAGATATTCCCGCTTCTCTTCTAGATTCCAGCGTGGTGGCGGCTAACTCTGCCAAACCCATCGTCCCACAGAAGGCGTCGTCTCTCAGCCTCCTTGGGGCATATTCGGACAGCGACAGCAACGACAGCGAATGAGATGGAAGAATCCGCTTACGCTTCGACGAAGAAAAGAGCTTTGCTCGCAGACTCGCCCCTACGACGGACATAGTATTACCACTGTATGGACGAGATGTGATTCCTCGTGACACACACCGAAGAGTAATCAAAATGACATCCAAGCGAACTCTGTGTTTTGCCTGTGTGGTGGTGAGCAGGTACAACACTCGTTGAAACGAGACCAACGCAGAGTCTCACAGACCAACGTGTTAAGTCCCACATCCTATAACGTTGTGGGTTTATAGTCGAGAGAAACGATAACGCCTGCATCTTTGGTGTGCAAATAAGATTTGTAAAAGAAAATTGATCAATTAAGTGTTTTTGTTCCATTAAAGTCTGTTTTATTCCTTCTCTTCTTGAATTGTGTTATGTAGACTTAAATGTGTATAAATGTGGATGTCAGTTCTCAGGAGTTGAGAAAAATGATCAAATTATGTATAGGCAGAGTATCTCTTAGTGAGAGGTACTGTAATTACCTGTACATTTATAATAATCCCCTATAAATCCCATGTTGTCTCACACCTGTGTATCCCATGATTATTATAAATTCATGTAGGTTATCTACATTATTATAAGTTCATGTAGGTTATCTGCATGATTATTATCTTTTATAAGTTCATGTAGGTTATCTATATGGGTATTATATTTTATAAGCTCATGTAGGTTATCTATCTATATATCTATATCTAACTATGTACAGATACCGAGATGTCACTCCATGTTACCTGCTATCTGTTACTGCACAATGTTGTTTCTTCTTTTGATTCTATTATATGTACCACTGTATTGCACATCGTTGCGGGCAAGACCACCCGCATTTCATTGTATACCTGTATGCCGTGACAATTAAAACTCTTGACTTGACTTGACTTGACTATATTCTTTGTGACTAGTGTGTCACCACAGACCTGCTGGACAAGGGAGACGCCACCAGTAGACAGACTACAGACCCACGTGACTCAATATGACTGTTGACACACATCAAGGTTTTTGTAACTAGATGGATGACACTACCCTACATCTACCCTAGGACCTAGACTACATACCCTGCCTAGTGCCTACACTACCCTACATCTACCGTAGGGCCTAGACTACATACCCTGCCTACACTACCCTACATAGTTTATTTGGTGACGTCACTTAGGTCATACAACCTGTAGGGGAGCGTGTTGCGCATTGCTCATCGCTCATCCCTACGAACTTGGACTTCAACAACGCTTCATTCATTCATATCGCCCCTTTACAGGTAACAATGAGGATGATATGGTTATGCACCTAATCTGATTTACATGCTAAAATGAACATGCTAGTATCTGAAAAGTCATTTTAACAAGTGAATTAGTTAGTCAAACGTTGCGTGTTGGTTCGTGTGTAGCATGCTTGCTAGCTTGGGTCACACTGTTTTTTTTTCAAATGTGGCCAAGAGCAAATGCCCTAAGTTAACCTTATCAAAGCAGCAGTCAAAGTGTATATTTGCAGCACTACGTTTGTTTACCAAGTTTTGATTTTCCTATGTTGGCTTATGTTCTTTTTGGGGACGTTTTTTGTTGATTGTTGATTTTTTGTTTGTTTGTTTGTTTTATCTTGCAAACTTTAACTTTTTTTGTTCTTTTCGGGATCGTTTTTTTGTTGATTTTTTGTTGATATTTTTTTTGTTCGTTTGTTATATTTTGGAAACTTTAACTTTTTGAATTTGTTTTTGAATTAGGGGTAGGTTGCTCTATAAGCCTTCGGCTTCAAACCTATCCTTTTCGTTTGTTTATTTGTAAAACATTTCGAAAAATTATTTGTTTGTTTATTTATTTGTATTTGTAAACATTAGAAATAAAATAATTCATTCATTCATTCAATGGTTGTATGTGTTGTTATCGAAATATGAGTATAAATATATTGGCGCAATGACGCTGTAACAATAGGATGGTTGTATTTAAGTACCGTTTTTGCACTTAGGACTGTTTTGGAGGTAACACCGGTGTTGTGCCTAATTCCGACCGCCCGCCACATTCTGACCTACCCATAGATATATATAGAACACTAGATAGCTTACCTGTGCTGCCGGCCAATAGAGTGACACCATCATAGGGCGGCCATCTTGCCAGAGGCAGCTCAGCTACTGATAACATTAATGTATATGGTGCATGTACTATTTAAATAACCATAGATTGCTCAATTCTTTACCGATTTTCAAACTGGTTGGTTTGCTATAAACATCAAATATGTAGTTATGATACTGCATACTTATAAAAATGTTTTTTTTAGTTTTTTTTTTACAAACCACTTGAATCATAGCCACGTTAATAATGCTTGTAATAAACCAAACCGTTTGTAAATCCGTCAATATTTCAGCGAGTTATGAGTATTTTTGTCTGTGCAGATCACTCACCCTCACTCAAGGCTGACTCGAGCAAGATGGCGGCAGTTCAGAGATGCTGGTGACTCCGCCTTAAGCTATCTAGTGTTCTATATATATCTATGGACCTACCCCCCTCGGGTGAACGCGCATACACCTCGTGAACGCGCATACACTCTATCAGCCTATCAGCGCAGTTTATCAGCCTGCTTTAGTTTAGTTTAGTAGCACTTTGAGATTGTTACAAATATAAAGTGCGTTACAAATAGAATGTATTATTATTATAGTTGATTATTGTTGATTGGTCATTGTTTAGTATTGTTGATTGGTTATCGTTTATTATTAATAATAATACACTTTATTCGTATAGCTCTTTTCATACAATAATTGCAGTCTGCTTCACAGCAGTAAAATAGTTTTTATTATTTTTATTATTGTTGATTGGTTATTGTGATTAGGGTCGTTGCCTGTGATTGGTTATTGTGATTATGGTCGTTGCCTGTGTTTAGCGCCACTTAAACGGGAACTATCTTATAAATGGCCTTTCCCGGTGTTTAACATTGTTTTCTAGCTATGTGGGTTTATATTAATGGGGTCTATGTCTCTAATTCTCATTTTGGCGCATGCTTCCAATTCACATCTCACTTATATCTATATCTATTATAGAATATAGATATAGCTCTGCAAACATCGTGACGCACAGTGAAAATGCCTATCTTTTAAAGCGTGGCCCATTGACTACAGGGATAGGGATAATAGCTGGCGCTGAATGAGTTAATGTTGTGTTGTCGTTTGTTGAAGTTGAAAATAAATAAAAATATTGATAAAAAAAAGAAAGATAGATAGATACCAGTTTCCTCTCTGTGCGTTCAGTAGAAAGCTATCTGGCTGAAAGATAGCCTAGCTTAGCACAATGACTGGAAGCGGACAGTGCGGACATGGACATGTGACCTCCTCCAGCTTGGGTTCATCCGTCTCAACCTGGTTGTCAAAGCAGTTGTCTGCGTAGTTCAGCATCTGCTCCAAGGCACTGATCAACAGGATGTCCATGTCCGGGTTCAGCTCCAGCTCCTGGCTGTAGTTCTTCACCGGCAGGATGCAGGACAAGCGGAGGCCCAGAGAAACACTCAGCTCCCGGGCCTGAAAGACAACGGACGCCTTTACTAACTCCTCCATTCTACATTTAATATATGTATATATACTAGAGGTGGGCATAGATTAATTTTTTTAATCTAGATTAATCTATCTGCAATCCTGGATTTAATCTAGATTAATCTAGATTAAAATGGCTAAAAAAAAACCTGCCGAAGGCATTCAAAATATGTGTGTTCTACCCAAATAATGACCAGAAGTAAGTCCTTACTTTTTCTTTCCTCCTTATGTTTCTCAGGCCAGGTGGCCCATTACACCATGAGCCCATCTCCCGTTTCCAAAATGCATTACAGACTGTTTGAAAAAGCTGTTTTGCTATGATAATTGGTAATGAAATATCAAAATAATGTTCAATAAGATGTACTTGTGTTTAATAAGTTGTTTTATTCAGAAGTTAACACAAATAAATAATATTACCAGTACAGTACAGTATCTAGCACTCTCAGGAGCAAAACAGAAAGAATCATTTCAAACTTGAACTATGTGACATGGCTTGAATCAACTGCTCCAGTGGAGTTGCTCAGTGGCCAATGGTGTCAACTGTGGTTGTACTGGGCAGCTCCCAGGTGTGAATGGAACTGTGTGAATGTGAAGCAGGGCGTTCCTGAAAAAGAGCATCTGTGCTCAGCGAACCTACCCTGGGTAAATAAAGGTTAAAAAAAAAAAAAAAAAAATAGATTAATGCGTTAATTATATTATCGCGCGATACTAGTATAGCGTTAACGCAGCACGTTAACGCCGTTAACGCAGCACGTTAACGCCGTTAACGGCCCAGCTCTAATATATACACTTTAAACACTCACTTTAAACACTACACCATATTTTATCTACTTGGCAATAAAGACCTTTCTGATTCTGACACAACACCCTCACGCTCACTTTAAACACTCACCTTAAACATTCACTCACTTTAGACACCTTTTAAAACACTACACCATATTTTATCTATTAATTCCTAAAATATTTGCACTACCTCTTCTACCTAATTTTTGCATTTTAGTTTTGTATATTTTGTATAGTGTTTTTTTTTTTTTTTTTTAATGTATGAAGCACAATCTCAGGAGGCTCATACAGAACCAAGCATTTCACTATAATGTACATGTATCAATAATGTGACAATCAAAACAAAACTTGAAACCCTTTTATGCAGAATGCACGACAAGGGGAGGTCCAGAGAAACACTCAGCTCCTGGGCCTGAAAGACAACGGGCGCAACCCTTTACTAACTCATCCATTCTACATTCGCTGCACTTCCATTCCATTCCAACCCACTAATATCCTAATTAGTATATATACACGACCACATTGTGCACAATTGTACAGCCCTGGCCTATTTTATAATTCTATTCTATCTGTTTTAATTTAGTTTATATTCCATTTAATTTTATTCTACCTTTTATTTAGTTTGTTCTGGCAGATCTCAGCCTACCTTTAACCTGTTAAGCCCTAGCCCCATTTCCTGAAAATCCGCCTAAAAATACATGGAAGATTGCTCCACTTCTACAAGGTCCATTTGCATGTTCTTGGTATTTAGGGACATTTATGGACCTGGCGGAATGTATTCCCAGTGTCAGAAATAGTGTGTCTGTTACTAGGCTTGAGTAAATTGTGATGAAACAAAGGAGAATATAATTTATGATTTTATTTGCATCTCTGACAGTGCTAAAAATGGCCAGACATGAAAACTGCCACTGAGCTCATTCAGCACCTTCTTGAGATCACGTGTACAAAAGATCTAAGGAAATTAATAAAGGGAATATGATTAAACAGAAGGTTTTGTAGACCGAACAGAACAATGCAAAACAGAATGCAGAACAGAACAATGCTAAACAGAATAATGCAGAACAGAACAATGTAGAACAGAACAAAACAGGTGAATAAACTGTGTGAATGTTTTCTCGAATATTCTAATTTACTGAATCTCTTCTCACACAGACCACAATGATGTAGCTTCTCTGCTGTATGGATTTGCTGATGAATCAGAAGATGTGTACTCGTCCTAAAGTTCTTCCCACACTGGTCACAGAAGGAGGCTTCTCTCCTGTGTGAATTCTCTGGTGTTTTTTCAGATGATCGAGTCGACTAAAGATCTTTCCACACTGGTCACAGGAGTAGGGCTTCTCTCCTGTGTGAATTCTCTGGTGTGTTTTCTGACTACTCCATTGACTAAAGCCCTGTCCACACTGGTCACAGGAGTAGGGCTTCTCTCCTGTGTGAATTATCTGGTGTTTTTTCAGATTAGACAGTTGAGTAAAGCTCTTCCCACACTGATCACAGGAGTAGGGCTTCTCTCCTGTGTGAATTCTCTGGTGGTTTTTCAGATCAGACTGTTGAGTAAAGCTCTTCCCACACTGGCCACAGGAGTAGGGCTTCTCTCCTGTGTGAATTATCTGGTGTTTTTTCAGAGTAATCAGATGAGTAAAGCTCTTCCCACACTGGTCACAGGAATAGGGCTTCTCTCCTGTGTGAATTCTCTGGTGTGTTTTCAGAGTATCGAGTCGAGTAAATCCCTGTCCACACTGGTCACAGGAGTAGGGCTTCTCTCCTGTGTGAATTCTCTGGTGGGTTTGCAGATTATCTAGCCGACTAAAGCCCTGTCCACAATGGTCACAGGAGTAGGGCTTCTCTCCTGTGTGAATTCTCTGGTGTGTTTGCAGATTATTTAGCCGACTAAAGCTCTTCCCACACTGGTCACAGGAGTAAGGCTTCTCTCCTGTGTGAATGCGTTGGTGTTTATTGAGATTCATTTTTGAACTGAAGCTTTTTCCACACTGGTCACAGCAGAGACCTTTTCTTCCACCCAAGCCTCTTGGTTTCCTCCCAGGCCTGACAGGACAGCTATCTGGATGGAGATAGTGATGGAGAAGAGTGTCAGAGGAAGGAGAGAAAGATAATTGGTGATTTTATTCAGCTTTAGTTTCTATGCAAGAGGTTTATAATGGTATGTATCTTGGTTTTATAGTTTAAGAACAGTGTAGTCCAGTCATCTACAGTTAGACTTAAATCACTTTGTTTCAAGCACCAGTTAGTCAACAGTTTCTGGAGCAGGAGTGGTTACCATGGCTATGGTTAAGGTCAGTTTAATTTAGTCCAGGACTAGTCTCAGGTTATGACCGATTTAAGTGTCACCTTATGGATAAAATCTTACATCACGCTATGGGAAATTTCATATATCTGTAACAATATATATCACGATATAGTATGTTTTCTGTAAATTGGATGAAACATTAGTCTACAAAATAACCACATAATCCATGACTACTTTTGAATAATTCCGAGTCTAAACTAAATACAAATTAAAGGCATTTTCTCTTTTTATTTGGAAGCAACATTGAACAGAACGTGATGCTCATGTTTCTTACTACAGACCCAGAACCATGTACTGAATACCTCTTCACCTACGACTGAACTCCTGTACATGGCACCAACACTGGAGCTGCAACTAACCATTATTTTGTTATCGATTCATCTAAACTATTAATTTACCAGAAAAACAATAATTGATTCTATTTGCTAATTAAAAATGTTTTACTAGTATCTTTATGCCGGCCCGCCTGGCATTTTCATCCGGCCCGCTGCCTCACCCAGGAGCAATTCAACTGGCCTGTGATGGAAATCAAGCGCACCTTGTGCAAATGTCCCAACTTTAAGCAAACAGAGTTATCTGCACCTGCATCGTGTTTTTGTTGAATAAAATCCACCTGCTTTCATTGACTAGTAGAGGAGGACCCAATATTTAGTCTTCAGTCGTACCTTTATCAGGGATGTGATTGCGCCTTAAGAAAAAAACCTGAAGATTTTCTAAACCATTCTTTTTTTCTTGGGACCAAGTAAGGTTTCGTCGATATTCCAATGTTGGTTCACAAATTCAACACACACTGTGCGGCCATTTTAGATGACGTAGCGGCCCTAGCAACACGCAGCGTTCGTCCTGTGAACCCCTCCCCCTGGCTTGACAACAACATCTGTGAGCTCAGGCGTAACTGCCGCAGCCACTCAAGCATCCCTGAGCAATTTCTCACCTGTCTCTCTGGATGATCTCACCATTTTAGTCACCTCCATGAAGACCTCCTCGAGCCCCCTAGACATCCTTCCTACATCCATGTTCAAGGAAGTTTTTTGCTCTGTTGGCCCCAGTCTAGTCACTATTATAAACTCATCCCTATCCTCTGGTTCTGTACCCATCTATTTTAAGGAGGCAGTCGTACAGCCACTCCTTAAAAAGCCCAACCTAGACCCCACCATCCATAACAATTTCAGACCCATCTCCAAGCTGCCTTTTGCATCAAAGGTGTTAGAAAAGGTTGTAGCCAACCAGCTGCTGACTCTGGTGAATGCTCTGTTCTGGTCCTGTTGGACCTGAGCACAGCGTTTGATACGGTCAACCACAGCATCCTTTTGGACAGGCTCAAGGAGTGGGTGGGCATCTCTGGTTTGCCTCTTATCTAAGGGAGAGAACGTTCTCTGTGGCTGTGGGTCCTTTTAAATCTGACCCCACCCCCCTCTCATGTGGGGTACCACAGGGATCAGTGCTAGGACTAGGGGTGGACGGTATAAACGGTATACGGTATAAACGGTATTAATTTGCTCTACGGTATGGATTTTGACTATACCGTGTAACCGGTAGAGTAGCTCTAAAATAGCAATGACGTCATGTAACCACAGCGCGACTATTTCAATCGCATTTGCCCCTAAAAATAGATAGAATTAGTCATAGATAATAGATATGTGCAAACTGGAAAAAGTTATTTAGGAGGCTTCGCGCAGTGGGCGTGTCAACACGCAATTGTCATTTCATAATAAACGCATATCACCGCGGCGCACAGCAAGTTTAAATTTCAGTTCCTGGCATTTTTAACCAGTGGAGAAAGGTAAGAGATGTCCCTATCGTTTTTCTTATATGAATTATTCTACGTTAATAAAACATACCTGGTGATCAACTACAGTTTGCTGTAAACATTATGATATGCGTGTAGTGTTATGATAACGACGGCTGCAGCGGGATCCGGGAGGACGGCGGCAGCAGTGGATTTGCGAATAGCATGCAGCTGCAGAGCCGCAGAGC
Organism: Notolepis coatsorum; assembly: GCF_963971535.1. Taxonomy (NCBI): domain Eukaryota; kingdom Metazoa; phylum Chordata; class Actinopteri; order Aulopiformes; family Paralepididae; genus Notolepis; species Notolepis coatsorum. The sequence goes on from NC_140166.1 coordinate 216,830,079, forward strand.
CAGCGGCGCTTTCAGGTCAGGTCCACTCAACAGCGCCCCCCCACCCAACGGCTGAAAGCTGTGACCAGACCTGAAAGCGCCGCTGGCTCTGTGGCTCTGCAGCTACATATGCTTCTAGCAAAATCCAGCATCCAGCCCGGCTGTTTGCAATGGGAGCAGCACGGACTCGGGACTTATTTTATTTGGAATATAATGACTTTATATGCAAAAGTAGCCTAGTTTTAAGTTAAAATATTATAAATCTACATGCCTTGAGGATGTCATTCTTTATATAGCCTGCCTATCAGGCAAAAAAAAAATTCTAACGGAAACACTGATACCGTGATATATACCGTTACCGTCTATGCTTCAAATTATACCGTGATATAAATTTTAGACCATACCGTCCACCCCTAGCTAGGACCACTCCTTTTTGCCATTTATATGCTTCCTCTAGGCCTCCTCATCAATAAATCTTAGCATGGTGTTATTCACCGTCAAGATAAAAGAAAAAGTAGTTTTATATTCTCAATTGGTTCATTACAATTTACTCAAGCCTAGTAACAGACACAATATTTCTGACACTGGGAATTCATTCCCTGATCCATAGATGTCCCTAGATACCAGGAACATGCAAATGGACCTTGTAGAAGTGGAGCAATCTTCCATTTACTTAGGTATGTATTTTTAGGTGAATTTTCTGAAAATATGGCTCAGGCTTAAGAGGTTAAACTGACATGACCATCGTGTCCACCTTCAAAATACACTTAGTCGTTTGTTTTCTTCTTGATTGGGAGTAGTGGAAATATTAATAATATTTGGAACGGTGTGCGTCTGTAGAACAAAAGCATCACGGCTGTGCCTCGGGCCAACGACCACCCCTAGGCATGGTCTAATTCTCACAACCCACTCCTGCGCGTGATGTAATGCTTTATTCAATACACGCGCCTTGAAGTGTAAAACGAGAAGGGCCTAGGGCCTAAGAAAAAAGGTGAACATTGCGGTTGTGGTGGTTGCTTGCTGTCCCCTGTGGTTGGCTAGTCAATAGAGTGGTATTACAATTTACGATTATCTTAACTTAACTCTATTCCAATGTTCTCTAAAACCTCACCACTGACAGTCCAAACAGTCCAGTCCTCCTTTCCCCCCAAATAGTCCACTTTTTTGTCAGTGATGAATTATTTGTTCACCGGCTCTGCGTTTTTGTGACCACGCGCTTCTACTCAACTTGGCGCACATGCACTACAAAAAAAGTAATGCCCTACACCTGGTGAAACGACGAAAACGCAGAGCTGGACAACAAACAATTCATTATGGACTAAAAACATTATTTGAGTTTGAGAATAACAGTCAGTATCAGAGTAACCTGTGCAACTTTGAGTTTAATCTTTGAGTGAAGAGCATTATAAAACAAATTAATTAAAACACCTGATCAATTATATATAGGCTTACTCAGGCCCATTGAGGACAGTAGACTTGGTTGTTTTCAAAGCTCTGTACAACATCTATATTGAAACAATGCCATACAAACTGAGTACCTCTATGTTGGGGAAGACTTCCATTGCAATTGCATTTTAAGTGAGCATTTATGTGACAATTTTCAAAGCTCTGTAAAATATACAAATCACATTCATACCACAGAAACAGAGTAGATAATTTACTTGATCTTGCATAGAAAACCACATTTGAATGCATAACTGCATCCGTTTTTCTGCTCTTGAGTTACAAAGGACTACTACTATGGGGCCACATTGGCCTTATAGTTAGTACTTAAAGTAAAGTACAATTAAGTACTGAGTAAATATTATAGTAGTAGTAATTTGCAGTAGATGTGTACTGAGATTGAATGGCATGAATGTGATTTGTATATTTTACAGAGCCTTGAAATGACCATATGTACTGAGTAAGGTCAATAAGGCTCCATAGTAGACAGTACATATCGGCATCAATCAGAAATATTTTACCTATAATTATGACATTTTACAAACGTTCTTTACCACAAGGTCCAAGTCAAGCCATATGAAATGTGTTGAAAAAGGTCAAGAGTGAACATCTGTGAACATCTGTTCTAGGAAGCTGCACCATAGTATGCCAGAGAACCTGACGTTAGGTCATTATGGTGCAGTATAGTCTAACCTGCGTTGCTGTTGTGGTGAGAGTCACTGGTGGGCTGAGGGCTGCTGTCCACACTGGAGCCCAAAGAAGCCAACGCTGCTGCCTCCTTCTTAGCTTTCTTCCTCTCTTTAGCCTGGAAGCTCTCCTCATCTCTCTCACTCAGGTCCTCAAAGCCAAAGTACTCCATCTTGTAGCTGCGTTTAAGATGCTCTCCCTCCTGACTGATCCAGGTTTCCTCCTGTTCCTCTTTAATCTGTGAGGGCTCTGGGTCCTCCTGGCCCAGACGGGGGCACCCCTCCTGCTGCTCAGGGGGAACCTCCTCTTTACAGACAGAAGGTTGTAGGGGGTCTGGAGGGGGGGACAGAGAACACAAACTTCTTAACAACACAAGCTTAGAATTATCATTATTGTTTTATAATGTATTGATAATACTGGTGAAACCATTATAGTGGTGACAGTGCTGCAATTAATACCCACTGTGTGTTTACATTGTATTAATTAATGCATGGTTCTCACCACTAGCTTTGCAGCTTCTAAGCTCAAAGTTTCACTTAATTTACTGAGAAGCTCTTCAGCACTAAGTGGAGTAATTACTGCTGACCCTACATTAACTCATTGGGGGCCAACAGCAGAGGGCGCTGATGGCCCTTCAGCGCCAGTGCTTTATCCAATGTAGGATAGGACTTACTTGCGAGTGCTTAACATATATTAAATATAATAGCAATAGATCTAAATAACACGTTGATCGTCAGTTAGTTGCTTCCAGTCAACATGCACAAAACAGATACTTTTTTCATACATTTCCGTTTTATACCATGATGAATATGAATATATTTCTAGAGGGTTCTGTCTAATCTCAATAAACTCCAGCAAATAGAGCTTAAATGTATTTCGTTAGAAATCGTGCCATTTGTCGCTTGATTTATGAATAGTTTTCAAATAAACGCTAGATTATCAATATTGTGTCATCATGCGCGAACAGAAGCGGGGTCTGAAAAATCGCTTCTCCGTACTTTGGTTGGCGCAAACCTCACACACACACACACACACACGCTCTGATGGCGGTGAAAGAAACATCGGATTAACCCAAGTTTCGTAACATGAAGTCCTTACCTCACATCTGATGTAGTGCAAAAAGATTAATCCAATTCCTGATCGCCATTCCAAATATTGATCGTGTTTATTGATCCAACGTTATATGTCCAAAACACATAATCCACGCTGCTCCGAGTGTCCCCAGTCCATCTGTTATAACAATACTGCATGCCCAAGAAGTAAAACATGGACCGGACTTCTTAGATCGATGCACAGCCCCAGCCAGAGGGATTCCAATGATGTGCAATACCATCCGGGAGACGTTAGTCGGCGGTATTTGCCCTTTGCGAGCTCAGACCCATTCCCAATGATAACGTCAGGCTGGATGGATGAAAAATGAATGGATATAGCTAATAAAATAAATATCGATTAAAACCCGAGATATCTCGGGTCTTGGCGCCCAGCGCATGGCGAGTTAACCCGAGATATCTCGGGGTTGGTGCGGCCAGGTAGCGCAGCGGACTAAGCGTCTGTCTACCACCGCAGAGACAGTGGGATCGAATCCGGCTGCCGCGGTACCGCCGGCTTGGTCGGTCGTCCATACTGACACATTGGTAGGGTACAGCGATGGATATAGCTCCGGCAGAGAATGGGTTAATGGTCAACAATATTGTGTGAACATAATTATACAATACAATACAATACAATTGTTAAGGGGATGCAGACCAGAGAAAGACGTTTGTCTTGTTTACATCAGGGTCCCCCATTTTCAATTCATAGTGACATACATGACATCATGATAGGGCTGTCCCCGACTAAGGATTTGGATGGTCGACTAGGATTGGCCAAAATTTGGCGTTAGTCGACTATTGGTCGACTTAAAAAAAATAAAAATAAAAATATTTTTTTTTTTTTATTTTTTTTTTATCATTCCATTTGGGCTGTGGGGGGTGCTTAATGTCTGAAGGAGTCGACTGAAGGCTTCTTGTCCTCTGCAAAAGCATGCAATTGGTCCACTGATGGATACATCTTGATATTTGTCTAGTCTAGTGTGTTCATTAGATGGGTGAAATCCTCTTTCACTGCCTCTGTGCCTGTTTTCGTAGGCAGTTAGCCTCTGGTATGCATGCCATTAGCGTTAGCCACGCTTCTAGGCCTCTTTTCTTTTGGAAAGAATGTAATTTTCTTTATTTATTTTTTTTATATATATTCGACTAAGAGTTTGGCCAGTCGACTACGGCTCCTTTCGACCGATTAGTCGACTAATCGATTAATAGGGGTCAGCCCTACATCATGACATTTATGGCATAGGGACATACATGACATACAGGTATATAATACTGTTACATTTGTGACATATATGATATGCAAATTACCCATAGATCCTGACAGAGAGTATATACATATGATGGGGAGGAGACTGTACATTAGGAGGGGGTGGGTGGGTGGGAGAGAAATATACATACGGTGGGGAGAGAATATATACATACGGTGGGGAGGAGACTGTACATTAGGAGGGGGTGGGTGGGTGGGAGAGAAATATACATACGGTGGGGAGAGAATATATACATACGTTGGGGAGGAGACTGTCTACTAGGAGGGGGTGGGGGGGTTTGGACATTTACGGTGGCCAGTTTCGAATTGCAGCCTCCCGTAGGTGCTCTTTTAGAGCGGTTTTGAATGTGGGTAGGGATTCACATTCCTTTACAGCTTTGGGTCGTTCCACAAGGCAAAAGGCTTTTGACTCGATACACAGAGCCGTGATGATGAGGATACTCAAGGCCTACGGAGTCCCTCCCAATCTACTCCGGCCCATAGGGACCATGTACACGGGTACAAGGGCCAAGGTGGTAACCCCAGACGGCAACAGTGAAGAATTTGACATCCTGGCTGGGGTGATGCAAGGGGACACCCTTGCCCCCTTCCTTTTCGTCATAGTCCTCAACTATGCGCTCAGGAAGGCCATCAATGGACGGGAGCAGGAACTTTGTCTCACAATAACCCCAAGGAGATCGAGACGACACCCCGCCATAGTCCTAACAGACCTTGACTACGCGGACGACATCAGCCTGCTCTCTGACCACGTGGAGCAGGCACAGGAACTCCTGTGCAGAGTGGAGACGCAGTGCGCCAAGGTTGGCCTTAGGCTAAATGCCAAGAAAACCGAGGTCATAATGTATAACATCCTCCCGGATCATCCACCTCTAAGGACAACAGGAGGCACTGCTCTAAAGGAAGTCGGTGATTTCAAATACCTGGACTCGTGGGTCGTATCAACATGCCGGGACGTGTAGCTTGCTAGCCGGCATGATGCGTGTGCAGTGCTTTGCCCGACAGGTCTGAGAAGAGGACCTGCACATTTTACTCGTTCCCCAAACTCTTTTGCATGGCCCGATTTAAAATGGTTCACGACAGTAGACATAATGCTAACGTTAGCAGGGTAACGTTAGCCAGAGCCATATAGCCAGTAGTACTATGACCCGGACGGGCATAAGGCATAAGTTGCCTCGAGTGACGTCACAGCCCTGCTAGCGTCTGATAAGCTTTTTGATTCGCTCCGTGCATGTTATTCGTGCGTGGACCATTTTAACCCTTTCCGAGTGGCATTTCCGGCGTCAAATGGAACAAAATGTATAATGAAATTTAGATACCAATGATGTAAACTACCCATAATTGAAGAGTAGGGTTTAACCTGCAAGTTGGCCTTTAAGCAAACGCAGAGAGTTATCTGCACCTGCATCCTGTTTTTGTTGAATAAAATCCACCTGCTTTCATTGACTAGTAGAGGAGGACCCAATATCTAGTCTTCAGTCGTACCTTTATTTACTTTTTAAAATAATTGGTTCCTAAATAAACTTTTCGAATGCATTTATTTCTGTAGTAGTCTATTCTTTATAGCGTCTAGTCTAACGTTAAATGTCTATTTTTATTCCAGTGTTGTCATTAAGAGGATGACTTTGCAGCAGGAATATTGGTTGAAAACAGCTGGTAAACTGCTCATAATGATTAGCAACAACACAGATTTTGATGGATTTTTTGTAATGTCAGATTTAACAACTCTTTTCAGAAAAGTGGGAGTACTTCATTTTTAATCTGACATTACAAAAAACATAGAAATCTAAAAAAATAAAATAGTTATGATCAGGGCTGAAGTTTTATGACTGTTTAGACTGCGTTAGGTCGCTTTCACACAGGGGCTGTTTGGTCCGGACTATCGGACCAGAAGTCGATAGTCCGGTTTTTCGGGTTTGTGTGAATGCGCAGTCGAACTCGGTCCACGGACCAAACACGCGAACTCGGTCCTCCAAAAAACATAGGTCTCGGTTCGCCTTCATTGGACCAAACGCGGACCAAACGTAGTCAGTCAGGCATCTTGTGTAGAAGGAACACCGCAGCTTATTATTATTATTAATACCGCACGCAGCACACTGCATCTATCTATCTATCTATCTATCTAACTGTGCATCTTGGGTAGAAGGAAGAAGAAAAAAACACGGCTTATTATTACCATGGCGCGCGGCATTACAAGCACACTGTGTAAACATGTCTGTGTCTGGTTTCGGGATTATCTATTTTCTAAGTAGGGCTGTATCGAATGTAATTTTTTTTTTTACATTCGAAGCTTCTATTGAAGTATTCGAACAAAGCTTCGAATGTCTGTAAAAAAATATATATATTTTGATTCCATAAAAAAATGATGGTGACGTCTTATAGTATAATATTATAATATTAGTGTAGCCTAAACTTTATCTGCAACTGTGAAGAAAAACCCCATTGGTTTTTATACAAAAAAGATTTATATATAAAATAAAAATCATAAAAAAATATATATATATTTATTCGAATGTTGAATGTTCGAATACAGTCCTTTTTACGATCTACATCAATCATATTGTTTCTTCTTTGTACGGATATAATTTCCATTTGTATTCTGATGATACAATTGTGTACTGTATTGCTGATTCTGTTCCACCCAAATGTGTAACCCAAATTGCAGATTTCTTTTGATGCTCTTCAGGAGGCCCTTGTTAATCTTGAATTAGTTCTTAATGCTAGTAACACAATATTTATGTTGTTTTCAAGAGCCAGAAATATTGACTTTGATAATGTGCTGGTATCTACTGTCAGTGGCTCTTGTATAGAGAGCGTCACTGAGTATAAATATCTTGGCCTGTGGCTCGACGGGAAATTTACATTTAAGTTGCATGTGGATAATCTTGCCTCTAAACTGCCACAGAAAATTGGTTTCCTGTACAGAAACAGATCCAACTTTCCTCTAATTAGTAGGAAAATAATTGTTGTTCTTATCAGTTTTGGAATATGGTGATGTGATTTATAGGCATGCTGGGGCATCAGCTCTTAAACATCTGGATTCTGCATATCACTCAGCTCTTAGGTTTATTAATGGTGACAGATATGATACTCACCATTGTGTCCTGTATGATAGGGTGGGTTGGCCTTCTCTTGCAGAAAGGTGCAAAAAAACTGGTATTTATTTATTTAGATTTATAAATTATTTTAGATTTTTTTATTATTATTACTCAATTTTCTGTGAATATTGCTTTTATTATGTACCGTTTACATTTGTACAATCGTCATTTCTGTAAATGAGGGAAACTTCAGAAGCTTAAGATTTTAAAATAAAATAAAGGTTGAAATTAAATATCTGCAACCCTGTTAATCGTGCTGTTGCCTGTCTTGGCTAGGGCACTCTTGTAAAAAAAAAAAAAAAAGAAAAAAATATCTCGATGTGAATTCTTTTTTAAATAAATAAAGAGATAATTTAGAGCCTTACCTCCTCCTTCATTCACAGTTCCTTTAAGTCCTGGTGTTTTAATGCAGTCCACCAAGTAGACAGATAGTTCCTTTGGTCCCAACAGAGAGAGGTGACTGCAAGACGCCATCTCCTCCACTGTACTGGATATCAGTGGGGCTGTGGCCTAAAAATACCAGACAAAAAACAGTAACAATAAGAGTCTTGCAAAGTACAACGTTCACTCTCCCCAGAGTAATTGTAGATTGACAGGTTTGGCTGAGTGTTGTTTTTTTTATGTTAGACATGTCTTGTCACTGGTACTTGATGATGAGTGTCACCTTAACACTTTGATGGCCAGCCACGGCATAATTCGTTATTTCAACCGTTCAGTGCCAGGAACGAGATATGCCATTTTTTTTATCGTAATTTTTTTTAATTCGCGATTTCCATTCATATTTCATCAATCTAGCCTCACGTTACCAGTGGGGATCTGTCTGAACTCGAACAGGAAAAATACCGCCCCCCATCGTCTCTCCGGATGGTACTGCACCCCTTTGGATTGGATTGAATGAAACGCATGGAGAAGAAAAAGTCCTGCTTCCACATTTTACTTGTCAGACAAGTAACCGGAGACGATCAAAGTTATCGCCCACCACCAGAACAGTGGAGAATGTGCGTTTCCAGTACCCAGCGTTGGATCAATAAACGCGATCGATATTTGGAATGGTGTAAAAGTGACGCCCTTTTACCCCCCCCCCTCTCCTGCCACATCTGAACTGCCCTCTCCCAAATCATCCCCTTCGCCTCAGCCTTACTGACCCTGACCTGCATTTCCACCGCCCCCTTCCTCAAGGCCCCCTTTGCCAAATCGTCCACATCCTCATTTCCCCTCACTCCTACATGCGCCGGGACGCGTGAACATTAAAGGCAACTAACTTGTGTTCAGCCTTTCGTTCAGCGTTTCTCTGATTGGCCACACGGCCACGTGACCGCGCTGCCGCTCTGTGTGTTGTTGCGCCGCAGTTGTGCACAATGTGCAGTTTCTAGTTAATCAGTCAGCAGCCTCGCGAAATAACATTATACATTATATAACGTTACAATGTACAGTTTCTAGTTAATCAGTCAGCAGCCTCCACAGCCTCCACTGACGAGTGAAGCGTGTAGTTGTTTTGATAAATGCGTTGTGTATTCGCGCAATTCGATTCGGACAAAGATTACAGCTCCACGCTTCATTCATTTCATTTGGGACCTCTGCCGCTCGTTTGCCCCGCTCACGGCAAAAGGGGGCGGGGGGTCGTGGCCAATCAGAGAAAAGCTGAACACAAGTTGCCTTTAATGTTCACGCCGCCGGGACCCACAAAAATCTCACCTCTTTCCCTCGGCTCACACACCTAGTCACACTCATCAAAACCTCATACAGCAGATCCTGCCGGCTACTGGATCGAAAAGACCTCAGGCTAGCCAACACAGACGCTGAATCACTACATATTAGGGGTGGACGGTATGGTCTAAAATGTATATCACGGTATAATTTGAAGCATAGACGGTAACGGTATATATCACGGTATCAGTGTTTCCGTTAGAATTTTTTTTGCCTGATAGGCAGGCTATATAAATAATGACATCCTCAAGGCATGTAGATTTATAATATTTTAACTTAAAACTAGGCTACTTTTGCGTATACAGTCATTATATTCCAAATAAAATAAGTCCCGAGTCGAGACTCGGTGCTGCTCCCAACGAATCCCAATAGTATGCAACTGCAGAGCCGCAGAGTAGGGGCGCTTTCAGGTCCGGTCACAGGCCCGGCTCAACAGCGCCCCCCACCCAACGGCTGAATTGCCAATGGCTGAATTGGAGTACTGCACTGTGCCGGTACAGATGGGTGGGTTATGGTGGATTCTGCGGCTCTGCAGCTGCATATGCTTCTCGCAAAATCCAGCATCCAGCTCGCGCTGCCCAGCCGTCAGAACACTACACATATCATAATGTTCACAGCAAACTGTAGTTGATCACCAGGTATGTTTTATTAACGTAGAATAATTCATATAAGAAAAACGATAGGGAAATCTCTTACCTTTCTCCACTGGTTAAAAATGCCAGGAACTGAAATTGAAACTTGCTCTGCGCCGCTGTGATTATTATGAAATGACAATTGCGTGTTGACACGCCCACTGCTCGAAGCCTCCTAAATAACTTTTTCCAGTTTGCACATATCTATTATCTATGACTAATTCTATCTATTTTTAGGGGCAAATGCGAGTGAAATAGTCGCGCTGTGGTTACATGACGTCATTGCTATTTTAGAGCTGCTCTACCGGTTACAAGGTATAGTCAAAATCCATACCGTAGAGCAAATTCATACCGTTTATACCGTATACCGTTTATACCGTCCACCCCTACTACATATCACCACCCTCCCCACCCGAGCCTACTCCACCCACCTCAGCGCCACCAGCACACCTACCATCTCAACCGTGTACACACCCAGACCGTTCGTAGTCCTCCTGCTTACCGCCACTCCCCTCCCTGGGACCACCACTCCAAACCCTGTCACCCCAGTCTCCGGATCCTTCGAACCATCTGTATAAACCACTGTAAAGTCCGCATACAATTCATGCATCAATCCCTCACAAGCACTAACCACCTCCACCCTCTCCCCTGACCTTCACTTCCATCATCCTCCAATCCACCTCAGGCCACTCTAACATCCACGGAGCCAAGGCTGGATATACCACCGAGGGGCTTATATTAAGACCCCCCACTCCAAACTCCACCGCCACTCCCTGCCCCACCCGGCCAAAATTTTCCTTCTTACCCTTCCCATTCTCCCAGCAATCCCTCAGAACCCCCTTAGTCGGGTGAGAGTCCCCATGTCCCTGCAGACTCGCCCAATAATTCGCCATTAACTGCCTTCTCCTAATCTCCAAGGGCATCTCCCCCATCACCACCTGAATAGCCTGAACTGGAGTAGACTTGAAAGCCCCACTACAGATCCTCAACGCCCGCGTCTGAAGCACATCCACCTTTCTCATATGCGACTGGGCCGCTGACCCATACGCCAAGCACCCATAATCTATCATAGACCTAACTAACGATACATATACTGACCTCAACGCCTCACTACTACTTCCCCAGTCCCTACCAGCCAAACACTTCATTACATTCAACACCTTATTCCCCCTTTCCCCTATCCTCCTCACATGGCCCTCCCACGTGAGATGGGAGTCAAAAACAACCCCTAGGTATTTAAAAGTTACTACCCTCTCCAGCTCCTGACCATACAACCTAAGCTTGATCCCTTCCTGCACCCTCTTCCTTGTAAAGACCATAGTCTTCGTCTTTTCCACTGAAAATCTACACCCCCAATCTAACCCCCACTGCTCTACACCATCTATTGCTTCCTGAACCTTGCGTACCCTATACTCTACACTCCTCCTCCTCTTCCATAAAGCACCATCATCCGCAAACAAGGACCTTCCTATCCCCCCCACTACCCCTCCAAATACATCATTTATCATTATTACGTAAAGGAGTGGGCTAATCACACTCCCCTGCGGGGTTCCATTACTAACCTGGACCTGACTTGACAGCACCCCCCCCACGTTAACCTGAATCTTCCTATCCGAAAGAAAACTCCTCACCCAGTTAAAAACCCTCCATCCTATCCCCAAAGAATGCAGTTTTATTAATAAGCCCTCCCTCCACATCATATCATATGCTTTCTCTATATCAAAAAATACAGCTGCCTACCACTGACTCCCTATTACTCTGAGCCCTCCTAACCTCATCTTCCATCCTCAGCACTGCATCCATTGTATTTCTCCCTCTCCTAAACCCACTCTGATATCCCTCCAACACCCCTCTCCTCTCAAGCACATGCGTCAGCCTATCCGCCACCATCCTCTCCATTACCTTGCAAATATTAGACGTCAAGGCATAGGCCTAGGCATAAAAAAAAGTAGTGTTTGTTTCCTGTTGGTTGTCAGTTAAGGCATGGGTAGGTAGGGAATTTATTTTATTTTATTTTTTTATTTTATTCTTTCCCACGGCGACTATGGATAGGGAATTTCTTTATTTAATTCAAATGTTCACAACAACATGGATGCATGTACTCTGCCAGCATGTTTAATATCCATAATACTAAAGGTTTGACTAAGATTTCTATGAAACTTTATTCTTAAAAAAAAAAAAAAAAATTTAACTCATAATATATTGGGTCGCACCTAAATCGGCAGGGTCGGTCGGCAACCGGAAACAAACAATATTTTTTGTTATGCCTATAACTCATTGGCTGCGTTGGGTCCTTCCCTGGCTTCCTAACTGGCACCACCACAGCTTCCTTCCATGCCCCCGGCAGCTCCCCCTCCTCCCATACCCTATTGTAAAGGCTCAACAACTCCCCCATAGCCCCCCACCCCAAATTCTGCAACATCCTATAACACACCCTATCCTTACCTGGAGTGGTAGGCTTAGCCCTTTTAATAACTCTCACCACCTCCCCCAAGGAGAACGGCTCATCTAACTCACCATACCCCCCCTCCTTCCTACACACCACCCCCGGGTGAAGACTCAAAGTTCCCTCCCGCCTCCTTATCCCCTCTTCCGACAGATTATCAAGCCCATGTACTCTAGCAAACGTCCTGACTAGCATCTCCGCCTTCTCCCCATCCAATACTGCCATCTCTTCCCCACTAACTAATACCGGGAGCCCCCACTCTCTCCCATCACCTGCTCTGCAGCCGCCGAGGGAGGAGAACCCTGAGCCACCTAAAAAGAAAACACTACTGATGGGATCAGAGTCGGAGTCGGATGACGACTCACCAGTGCCCAATCCTGTGGAGAGGTACAAGGTAGAGCCAAGTGCCAGCTTGGATCAGTGTCCACTGAAGTGGTGGTCAGACCACACTGCCGCCTACGGTAAGCTGGCCCACATTGCCCTGAAGTACTTGGGGAGCCCTGCCTCAACTGTCCCATGCGAGAGACTGTTCTCTTTATCACGCCATATTGTGCAGAAGAGGAGAGCTAATTTGTCACCAGCCAATGTGAACAAGCTGGTCTGCCTGAGTGACTGGTGGAAGAAGGAGAAATAGAGATTGGACTGATTGAGTCAAGCCATTTGTTTTGTTTTTGTTTAACCTTTATTTACCCAGGGTAGGTTCGCTGAGCACAGATGCTCTTTTTCAGCTACGCCCTGCTTCACATTCACACAGTTCCATTCATACCCATGGGAGCTGCCCAGTACAACCACAGTCTGACACCATTGGCCACTGAGCAACTCCACTGGAGCAGTTGGGGGTTAAGTGCCTTGCTCAAGAGTACTTCAGCTGCAGATTTTTCCTGCCGGTCCCGGGGATCGAACCGGCGACCTTCCGGTCACAAACCCGCTTCTCTAACCATTAGGCCACCGCTGCCCCCCCATGTCACATAAATTCAAGTTCAAGTTTGAAATGCTTCTTTCTGTTTTGCTCCCGAGAGTGTGCTAGATAGTGTACTGTTCTGTACTGGTAATATTATTTATTTGTGTTAACTTCTGAATAAAACAATTTATTAAACACAAGTACATCTTATTGAACATTATTTTGATATTTCATTATCATAGCAAAACAGCTTTTTCAAACAGTATGTAATGCATTTTGGAAACGGGAGATGGGCTCATGGTGTAATGGGCCACCTGGCCTGAGAAAGGTAAGGAGTAGGGATGCACCGATATGAAAATTTGCCACCGATACCGATTGTTCAACTAACACAATCGGCCGATACCGATATTTGTGGCAAAAAAATAATATTTGTAATTTTTTTATATATATTTTTGTAATAATTTTTTTTTTAATGAAACTACTGTATATTTGTATGTTTGTATTTGTAGGCCTCTTTACTTACTTAAAAAAAGGAAACATCAAGAAATATGTTTATGTATTAATTCCACCATGCCATGTAGCACTATCCCTCTCCCAGTATGGTCTGGCGGCCTGCAGCTGGATACTATTGTCTCAACCAGAGCTCTCAACCAATGCAATAGAACAATTTTGATTGACAGTCGATTCTGCCAATTACGTCACACCGCTAGCACCCACCTCCTGCTGTTCTTACCACCAATCGGCAAGCGCTTATTCATTTTCTACTTCCGGGCATGCCGCCATTGATCTGCTTGCGAGAACCACAACAAGCTTACCGTAGCTAATATGTTAGCTGCCCGCCGACCAGCGCTCCACAGGATGACCAAACGAGACATAATGATTTTACTGCAACAAATGTTATAATAAAACAAAGCCTTTCTATACATTTGTCTGATTGAAAACTTTATTAACAGATTGCAGAATGGATTGGGTACAACTCTCAGGGCTCTATGAGCAACGGATGGAACTGAGCTAGAAGTTCGGGTAAATACTATGCTTATGTTATTGAACGTGTAACACTAACTATATAACGTTAATGCCACAAAACGAATGTTTGTGTCATTTTAACAGCAGATACTTTCTTAAGGCGAGACACTACAGGTGAATAGGGTAAAAAATTTAACTAATAGATATCACAATGAAACTTCCCCAGTTGATTACTTATATTAAGACAACACTTTTTTGTATTACAAGTTTTCTGAAATGGTATGTTTAAATATGCAAATGAGGCATTATCTACTTAAATATGCGCTAATTTGCATATAATTCCAGGACAGAAATCTGAACATTGGATAAAGCCATTTTCAAAATTATAGTTTCATTTTGTTGACATATTAGAGCCAAAGGTTATTACAGAGGGGATTTTGGATATCTCTTTTTATCACTCCATAAATCAGAAAATACTGTCAACAGTCCAATTTTATGGTGAAATTCCATATTTCGCCATGTTTTTAGGAATAAAATGTGATATAAATCAGGGTATGAATGCGATATCAACAAACCCTTCTGTAAATACCTTCAGGACATAGATATTAATAGAACTGGAAGATTTGGTGTTTGTGAGTGCTACTGAAGTGGAGATTTCTGGCTCAGAGTATGAGGAAAAACTCATTTTGAGAAAACGGCCTTTAAAGATTTGTATGGTAAAATTCCATATTCCGCCATGTTTTTAGGAATAAAATGTGATATAAATCAGGCTATGAATGAGATATCAACAAACCCTTCTGCAAATACCTTCAGAATATAGATATGCATAAAACTGGAAGGTTTGGTGTATGAAGGTCATACTGAAGTGGAGATGTCTGGCTCAGAGTAGGAGGAAAAACTTTGAGAAAACAGATTTATATTGTATTGATTTGTATTAAAGATTTGTATTGTAAAATTACATACATTTGTATTGGAAACCACTATTTACAGACACTATCTAATAAAAATACTTAGCAACAACAATATAATATCATCTAAAACTAATACATCAACACATCAAAATTCATAACTGAATTATAACATAAACAAATAATATAAACTATGATCACTTTTGCTCTGCCACAAAAAAAATTGCTATTGAGTCACCAATGTTGCCAACACTAGGTGGTACTGTCTGACTTCCTTGTGTATATGATTACACAAGATACTCTTAGATAGATCATTATGTTTGGCTATGTGTATGTGCATGTTATTTTGCATTTCCATGTGTATGTATTTTGCACTCTTTAGGCTGTATGTTCTGTGTATCTTGTCTGGCATTTTACATGTATATATATTGTATCCGTTTGTATTTCATGTGTTTTGGATAGACTACAGATGGAAATTAGCTTCTGCTAAATCTGGTGCACACATATTTGCATGTAACAATGATGACTGTAAATGCACATCGTCTATAAATAAATAAAAAAGGCCTTCAACTGAACAGAACCAGTCATTTCCTGGGTCCACACCAGGCAACCACAGTAACACATCACCCACACACTGCCACCAGTAACTACTATAGTAACACTGTTACTATTACTCTTGACTAGATGTCCATGCCCGCTCCATATGTAGGACCCTCACTAGTTTCCAGCTGGTGTCGTTGAATTTTTCTGGCTGTGCTCAGACTCTTGCGCCTACGTTTTGCACTGGCGGTTGTGATGGCCTCAGCTTTTGCGATTCTGAGCATATCAGTGTCCATCATCGAATCCACGGTAACATAAGTGCTATGAAGCCACAACCTCTCCATAACACTCAGCATGGCAGAGGCACCTTCGTTGAAAGTGGAGATGGCCATACTGGCTGCTGCCTCAACCCTGCTTTTCCCCACAAAGACTGTTTTTGGACACCGCGTCCATATAACAGAGTTGAGGCACTCATTTGCATTTTGAGTGCCTCCATGCTGCATTCGCTGCAGCAGACTGTCACTTGACATGCGGTGATAAACTGGTATTAGTTTCCTCCCCACCTCTTTTGTTAAAAAATTTCCAGCATGGCATTTGTGGCTCTCCGGTGTTTTCCCATTCTCCTCTGCTTTCCTATACCAGCACCACGAGAGACTGCACCTTTTGTGCATAGGGTTGTCATCAGTGGACATGGAGTGGAGGAGACCTGCCCATATTGCTGTCTTCATTTGATCGATTGAACCCTGGTTATCCAAAATTGCCCCCCTATAATAATTTTGCAAGGTTTTGCATTTTTTCGCAGTCAGTTTCCCCACACCCTTCCCTCCTAACTTACCCTCTGTACTACACTTCCTTAGTGCTGTACCCATTATTTTGTGGGCATGATTTATACACTCCAATTTAATGATTTCCTGCCCAGGGTATGGGTTCAGTGCAACTACCTCCCTAAATGCTGTACTATCCCCATCTGATAGCATCTCAATGTACCGCACCTGGTGGCGATTCACAGATCTAGCCCACATCCTTTTTGCGGACTCCTTCTCCATTGCCTTACTTGAACCAGCAAAGTTTTTAGCACAGTCTTTGTGTGTCTCTCTCCAGCTGTCAAACTCCTGCTCTGTTATTTTCTTCTGTAGCTTGGCATTTTCCTTCAGGGCACACGCATGGCAGTAGGATGATAGGACCTCATAGTCTATCACCAGTCCTGTAAGGAGGTCAATGCACACGCCGATTCCATAATGTGAAGTGAAGCCTCTTTTTTGCCAGGTGCCATCAAAAGAAACACTTATGTTTATGACTGCATCTGGATCCTTCCTCAGCAACTCTGCCACATCTGGGTCAACATCTGCATACGCCTGCCTGACCTGCTCCCTGGTCCTGTGCAGTGACTCCAGGCCTCTCTCAATTTCTGCCACTAAAATGAAATGTAACATATCAGTTACCCCTAACAGAAATGAAAAATATTTTCAATCATTATTTTAGAGCACATTATATTTCCCCACCATATCACAATATATTGTAAAATATGCAAATAATATATTACACATCAATATAATTACCATGGGTATATTTGTAAATATATAGGGACTGTACATCTGATCAACTTTTCTTTTTACTTTAGTGGTAGGGGGAGAGAGAGAGAGAGAGAGAGAGAGAGAGAGAGAGAGAGAGAGAGAGAGAGAGAGACGGAGCACCCAACACACACACGCGCAGTCGGGAGCGCGCGCAAAACGCTCCGCATCCCTCCCTCTCCGACTTCAGTTCAGAGAGGCTGTTTCCATACCTGTCACTCTTTTATTGTGTTTCTGGTATGTTTTGACGTGAAGTCCAGGGATCCCCAACACTTTGCTGATCTTTCTGAGGGCTGCATACCCCAACCCTAATTAGTGTGCTAAGAGAACCATGCGCACATTCACATCAAACGCCACATCGTTCCTGGTTGTTGTCGTGGATACGTGTGGATGTATAGACACTTTTGCGGTACTGATCTGTTTGGCACAGACTGCACTCAATTATCAAACTGCTACAGAACCCCCGATTCTGCGGATCGATGATAATTTGAAGCCCTGTCCCCGCGCAATTAGGACATATCAACACGCCGATCAGTTCATTCAACCGCGCTACATGAACTATCAGCCACTGCTGTGTGACGAGGCTTGGTGTTTGTTCATCACCCCCGTTGTCCTGCTTTCCAATTGACAGCTTGCGCATCGATGCGCTTTGTGAAGGCATTTCATCTTCTACTCCAGTAGAAGTTTCTTTTTGTTTACACCCTCTTGCTACCAACAATTGTTGTTGTCTTTTATGGGAACCCTTTAGGCTGAGTTTCCTCACTCGCTGTTTCGGCATTTTGACAGATCAGGTCTCCCGCGGAATGAATCTACCACAGAATGAATCTCCCGCGGCTGACAACAGGATGTCAGAGCATGTGATGCACCTGAACCAATCACGCTATCAGAAATCTGCACCAGTCCAATGAGAGCTCGGTGCTTGTGACAGCCCTCAGCGCGCGCGACAACTGTACCTCATAATGCCGGTGATCTGAATTCGGAATGCTGCAAAATCAACAGGCGCAGCATGACAAAGTGTAGTAAAATAAACATCTAAATGTGTATTTTGAACGTTTTCCTAGCCTGAAAAAAAGACATGTTATGGAAGCAAAATAGCACAAAATCTCAAAATTGACAAAAAAAAAAGAAAGGTCTTTTTCACCTGCCGTGTCTCGCCTTAAATGCCATCTTCCCGAGAGAGGGGTGTTGACGGGGAGCTGTGATGGGTTCGCTTGGTTGTGTTATTAGCATTGAACAGCTAACCGAAAGCTAGCGTTAAAGGTTTAGCCATAACGTTACCTTGGCTAAAGTTGGGGCTATTCATAATCCAGCAATAATGGCTGCAGACCTGCAAGCAAAGTACAGCAAGTTGGCAAAGGAGTATTCCAACGTAAATCACATTTTCACCAGTAACTTTAGTCTTTCCATCTCCCGGTAGCTCATGCTAGCTAACCTAGCTCATGTTAGCGTCGTCACTGAGTACACAATTAATGACATGTTGCGGACAGCCATATCGGTGACAATGTTTAGCTTTTAGTGCCAAATGATAAGAGTCTGAAGCGGAGTCTCAAAAGAGAATGTTGAATATTTAGTAGTAACTTTGATGCAGTAGCTTGTGTGTGTGGGGGACTGGGGCCGGCGTTGATTGATTGATTGAAAACTTTATTAACAGATTGCAGAATGGGTACAATACAGTACAGCTCAATACACACAATTGTTAAGGGGATGCAGACCAGAGAAAGACTTTCGTCTTGTTTACATCAGGGTCCCCCATTTTCAATTCATCAGGACATATATGACATACATGACATACAGATAGTCAGTACTGCTACATCTATACATTTATGACATACCAGATTTGCAAATACAGTACTGTTTGTGATACAGAAGGAGTCAGGAAAAGGGAGTATATACATTTGACGTAGAAACTGTACATTGGAGGAGGTTGGGTGGGGGGTGTTGGGTACACTGGGATATTGACAACCATACTGGGTAATCTACATTGGAGGTGGTTGGGGGGGGGGGGGGGGCACACTGTATATACAAGCAAAACTGTACATTGAGGGGGGGGGGGGGGGACACTGTGCAAACAAACAAAATTGTACATTGGACTATTGACAAAACCATACTAGGTAAATGACTGTACATTGAAGGGGGTTGGGTTCGGATATTTACAGGGGCCAGTGTTGAATTGCAGTCTCCCGTAGGTGTGTGAAAACCTTGAGAGAGGTTTTGAAAGTGGGTAGTGATCCACATTCCTTTACAGCTTTGGGTAGGGCGTTCCACATTGTGCAGGACGCGACTGAATTTATCGGCTACTGCCATCGGCACATTCGAGCTTATCGGCCGATAGGCCGATTGCAGTCAACAAGGCACTTATCGGCCGATACCGATACCAGACACATCGGTGCACCCCTAGTAAGGAGGAAAGGAAAAGTAAGGACTTACTTCTGGTCATTATTTGGGTAGAACACACATATTTTGAATGCCTTCGGCAGCCTGTTTTGAGCCATTTTAATCTAGATTAATCTAGATTAATTCCAGGATTGCAGGTAGATTAATCTAGATTAAAAAAAATGATCTATGCCCAGCTCTAATATAAACACATGTACTATCCAATAGCATTGTGAGGCTGAACATCAGGACCCATTGACTATACATGTGCTTAACATTTTTTAAATAAACATTTCACACTTTTGCAACCGAATTTTGATGTGTTGATGTATTCGTTTTAGATGATATTCTATTGTTGTTGCTAAGTATTTGATTAGATATTGTGTCTGTAAATAGTAGTTTCCAATACAAAATTTAAATGTATGTAATTTTACTTTTACAATACAAATCTGTTTTCTCAAAATGAGTTTTTCCTCATACTCTGAGCCAGAAATCTCCACTTCAGTAGCACTCTCATACACAAAACCTTCCAGTTTTTTTCACATCTATATTATGAAGGTATTTGCATAAGGGTTTGTTGATGTCTCATTCATAGCCTACATGTTATTCCTAAAAACATGGCGGAATATGGAATTTTACAATACAAACCTTCCGGTTTTATTCATATCTATATTCTGAAGGTAGTTGCAGAAGGGTTTGTTGATATCTCATTCATAGCCTGATTTATATCACATTTTATTCCTAAAAACAGCGATAATAGATTTGTTTAATGCCTGTTGACAGAATTTTCTAATTTTTATGGAGTGATAAAAAGAGATATCCAAAATCCCCTCTGTAAAAACCTTTGGCTGTAATATGTCAACAAAATGAAACTATACATATAGAAAATGGCTTAATCCAATGTTCAGATTTCTGTTCTGGAATTATATGCAAATGTGCGCATATTTAAGTAGATAATGCATAATTTAAACATACCATTTCAGAAAACTTGTAATACAAAAGTCTTGTCTTATATAAGTAATCAACTGGGGAAGTGTCATAGTGATATATATTAGTTAATTGTATTTACCCTAGTAAAAAAATAATAATGTAGTCGTGGCGTCTGTTTCATTATGTTCTCAAGTCTGTTACATAGCTGTCCACGTTTTCATCCAATCCTTGGTTCCTGATAAAGAATCTGTATATTTCCACTGTTTCATTACCTTTGTATCGCAGGCCTCGTCAAACTGCTTGATCATTGAAGCCACTGTTGTCTTCGCCGACGGACTCGGCAGAGTTGCCCACAGTTCTCTGCCCTTTCCTCCGAGGAGATCTTTAAACAGCTTGACTTTTGTCGTCTCTTCGGCGTCGGGCATGGTAAGGTCTACATGCAATGTGAACTCCTCCTTCCAACTTCTCCATGACTTCGCCAAGTTGTTGGAGTCCAGAACCAGATGTCCAGGGGGTTCTAGTCCTTCTTCCATCACCAAGTTGTTGGAGTCCAGAACCAGGTGTCCAGGGGGTTTTAGTTCTTCTTCCATCAACAAGTTGTTGGAGTCCAGAACCAGATGTCCAGAGGGTTTTAGTTCTTCTTCCATCACCAAGTTGTTGGAGTCCAGAACCAGATGTCCAGAGGGTTCTAGTTCTTCTTCAATCGCCGACAGCTAGCAGGAGTTTTCTCCCCGAGGTACGTGTTAGCCTGCTAGCAACACATCGCCAGCTAAACTCTTTACTTCTCTAGCTACCGCGTGAATTACTTTCCCGACCTGTACCCAGCTGTCACCATGTTTCATTGTGTTCTGTCTGTATCCCGACTGTACACAATGGACGGTTACAGCAGTGTTGCTTACTTGTAGTTTCTTTCTTCACAGTGAACGTTGTTCTGCATCAAGTCTCTACTGTTGCTTCCACCAGCAGTGAGTTCCGGTGTTACCTCCGAAACAGTCCTAAGTGCAACAACGGTACTTAAATACAACGATCCTATTGTTACAGCGTCATTGCGCCAATAATTTACTCATATTTCGATAACACATAAAACCATTGAATGAATGAATGATTTTATTTCGAATGTTTACAAATACAAATAAATAAACATAAACAAATTTTTTTTCGAAATGTTTTAGAAATAAACAAACTAAACTGGTCAGACTACTGCTTGACCTTACTCCTAGAACCCACCTCACCCCTGCCCACTTTGACAACCTAGGATGGCTTAGAGTAGACGACAGAGTACAGCAACTTGCAATGGGCCTGGTCTACAAGATACACTACACGACCAAGGTACCCATGTACATGTCAAAATACTTCCCAAAGGTCAGTGAATATGAATACCACGATCACAACACCAGAGGGAGCTCCAAAAATCATGTTAAACCCAGATTCGGCTCAAACAAGGGACTAAACACGTTTCGCAATTATGCCACATCAATGTGGAACGCCCTACCCAAAGCTGTAAAGGAATGTGAATCACTACCCACTTTCAAAAACACTCTCAAAAAACACCTACGGGAGAATGCAATTCGAAACTGGCCCCTGCAAATGTCCTAACACAACCCCCTCCAATGTACAGTAAATTACCAAGTATGGTCTTGTCAATATTCCAATGTACAGTTTTGCTTGTACAGTTGTACAGTGTCCCCCACTTACCCCTCCTACCCAACCCCCCCCACCCACCCACCCAACCACCTCCAATGTACAGTCCCCCCCACCCCCCCCCACCTACCCAACCTCCTCCAATGTACAGTTTCTACGTCAAATGTATATACTCTTTTTTCTCGACTATTTTCGTATCACAAACGCGTCTCTACAAATCGTAGCTCCAGTTCTGCAGACCCCTCTCTGATTGGTTGAGCTCCATTTCTGCAGCCCCCTCTCTGATTGGTTGAGCGAAGCCCCTCTCTAAGGTACGCGAGGGAGGTGCGCGTAAGGTTATCGAGGTGCTCTCGCCAAGAAAAGAAAAAGATGTCGCAAATGTAATGTTATGTTGGCTCGCTGCGGGGAGGCCGAAGAAAAGTGTGGTGAGCACAGACCATCGCTATAGTTTCCCAACAGAAGTAAAGTCTGGAACGCACCACAGCCTGTCACAAGCAGTAGAGATGTGTCGTAGCAATCCGAAGTGACATTGACCACCAATATAGCATGTACATAAAGACCCAGTGCCTCATCCTGAGCTAACAGTGTATTGCACTATCACAGGACCTAGCATGTCCTACCATGCTCTGTAAATAACTTATGTACATATACCGATATATGCCATACTCTGTTTACTTGTTTTATTGCACAATGTCGTTCTATTGGATTCTATTATATGTTATTACTATTGTATTATGCACATCGTTGCGGGCAAGACCACCCGCATTTCATTGTAAACTCAACTTGTGACAAATAAAACTCTTGACTTGACCACATACCGATATGCCCTACTCTGTTTACTTGTTTTATTGCACAATGTCGTTCTATTGGATTCTATTATATGTTATTACTATTGTATTATGCACATCGTTGCGGGCAAGACCACCCGCATTTCATTGTAAACTTGTATGCAAATAAACAACTTGTGACAAATAAAACTCTTGACTTGACTTGACCACCAGCCTCTCTCTCTTAAGGCATTAACTGGGTTAATTAATCTAAATGTTATATTGTTAACTGTCTAGTTAGGCATTAACTGTGTTAATCTAAATGTTATATTGTAACTGTCTAGTTAGGCATTAACTGTGTTAATCTAAATGTTACATTGTAACTGTCTAGTTAAGGCATTAAGTGGGGAGTGCGTCATGGTACAATTTCAGTAAGTGGGGAGTGTAAACAAGTTGAACGCGTCACGTGAAATAACGTTATGTGAATAAACCTATAACGTTACAATGTACAGTTTCGGACAGCTGGCTGTGTTGTGAACTGTGCATAACGTTACGAATAAACCGCGAAGTCACGCGAAATAGCGTTATAAACGCGAATCTGGTAGTACATTTATTTTTATCTTCTTGAGATGATAACATTACATCCGCCTTTTACCGCATGACGAGCTAAACCAATCAGAGAGGGGCTTCGCTCAACCAATCAAAGAGGGGGCTGCAGAAATGGAGCTCAACCAATCAGAGAGGGGTCTGCAGAACTGGAGCTACGATTTGTAGAGACGCAGACGAGAGCATAGATATCTATATAGAGAGTAGCCGAGTGAAGCCGGGGGAGGAGTTAAAAAGGCGGACACTGCCGATTTCACGAGAGCCTCTCGCCTAGTCTCGCATGGCAGATACGCTCTCACGTCACCACACACACATTACACACCTGTCCAGCTCATTATAATGCGATGGCCGTGTGCAAAATTAGATCAGATTCAAATGTACAGAGGGCCACCTCAGGGGGTGTGCGAGCAGTGCGGTCGCACAGGGCCTCGCGGGAAGGGGGGCCTCGCACAAAAAAAAACTAAAAAAAAAACATTTTTTATTTATTCTTTTTTTTATTCCTTTTTTTTATTTTTATTTTCTTTTGCGAGGCCCCCCTTCCCGCGAGGCCCTTTTTCATCACAGACCTAAAATCTAGTTTTGCTTATATGCTTATATATTTCACATTAGACACGTTTGTAGAATGTTCCTGGCTCTGCGGCTCTGCACTATTCTCTATTGGAGCTCTGGGGCTCTGCAGATTGGTTTCAAGAAGGGAGGGGTTACATCATGTGTATGCCGGCGTGTGTCAGCTGCGTTTGACTATTTCGCGCGTGCAGCTTTGGAGGTTATGCTTAGTTATGCCAGCCAAAACGAAGAGGACGGTCATTCGGCAGATGGACTGAAGATGAAAGTTGTTGCATGTTAAGACAGTTCAGTCAGGCTAGCCATCCCGGCTAAAGGCAGGGACAGCTAGTTAGCTTTAGCTACGTTATAATATTGAGTGCTAACGTGTGGTTCAGTTGGGATAGCCATGATGATGTCGGCTAGTAGCTAGCTTAGCTAAAGGCTAACTAGCGTTAGCTAACCTAGAGAGAGCGCGTGCAGCATTGTTATGCCAAGATGAAGAGGACGGTCATTCGGCAGATGAACTTCGTCAACTCCACGCGGTTGTCTCCATCCTCTTGGACCAGTGGCGAATCCTTATGGAAGCCAACGGAAGCCATGCCTCCCTAATATTAAAATATGAATTAATATCAAATATGAAATATGAAAAAAAAAAAAAAAAAAAAAAAAAAATAGTTTACATTCTTTTTCATCTGTGCATCTGTGTTATATATATATATATTTTTTTTGTAATGTCTCCCTCTTCTCCTTCTCACTCCCTCTAACACACTGTCAGCCTCACTATGCTCACTGCAGCAGGAGAGGAGGCAGATGGTAGGTCTCTTTCTCCAGGCTTCCAGCATTATAGAGTCCAAATCCGATCCTAGCCAATCAGATTCGAGCTGACTGCCACACCCTAAAAGTTTAAAACGGGGCTGAGAGGAAAACACTCAGCATATTTTCCCCTCTGCACTCTGAACATTGTATTAACCCGTAACTGTTCCCACGGGCCGAATATTGCCCCGATCCTCGCGAGATTAAATCCACGGGGACCTCTCGGCGTGCCGAAGCTTTTCCTAAATCACTTCCATCATCGAAAACGAGGGGAAAAGGTCGGCTTGCGACCCTGAAAATGTCGCGTGATTTAAAAAACGCTGTATTAAGTGAGCCTATTATGGGATCCACGCGAGCTTTCTATCGTGGAAACATCTGGGCGTCCCGCAACTTTTACTCATTCACATGTAGCCCCTAAAATGCTTAGAAAAGGAAAACAGAAAGCGTGGAATAAACTCGCCGAAACGGAAAAGTGTCCCACGGGCGCGCCGTGATTCCGATCCGCGTGAAAATATTCACGGCCATAGAGGAGACCGTGGGACACCTTTTTGCAACCGAATATGTGTCTCGAATTTGCTCCCACGCGGCGCGCAAAATCGTGCAAGGAAAAATCGGACCAAAAATTAACCAATGCTCCAGCAGTATTAATGACCCTGATGTAAACAAGACAAACGTCTTTCTCTGGTCTGCATCCCCTTATACAATGTGTATTGAGCCGTACTGTATTGTACCCATTCTGCAATCTGTTAAATAAATAAAAATAAAGTTTGACTGGCCGCCGAGCCATACTGTAGTGTACATGGTGACTGCTTGACTTAAAAAAAAAAAAAAAAAAAAAAAAAAATATTAATAAAAATATTTAATAATTTTTTTTTTAATAATTTTTTTTTGGCTTCCCCTGTTATTTTACCCACGTGACGCCACTGTCTTGGACGTTTGGTGAGTTTTTAATGCACTCTATTCTATTCCCGCCGTGGATATATCTCTCTCTCTCTCTCGGGAGCCAAACGGGCCGGCTAGCTGTTGTAGTAGCTAACGGTGTGTGGCCTGGTGTCAGCACCTGGTGCGAGGGAGGTGAGCTTGGTGTTTCATTATGAGAATATCTCCATGCTCAAGTCGGCTATAGTCCGCGAGGGACTTGTTGCCGGCACCGCTATGGTAAACACCACTCTGTAGTGGGACGTGTATTGCCTTCTTTTTCCCTTCCCTCTTCGGATGAGAAGAGGAAAACACAGCGGCTGTCTGAAGTGTTGGCCTGTATTGCTTTTCTCACGTTGTACAGTTTTTCAGTGGTAGCCGCATAGCTTGCTTCTGCGTTAGCTAGTGGTTAGCGATAGCCGGGTTGAGCTAACTGTTAGCCAGTTAGCTGTTTAGCTACAACGTTAGCTGCTTGTTTTCGCTCGGCTGGGAACGTTAGCTTGATGCTATCAGTTAGCCTAGAGTTAGCTGTTAGCTTGTGCTACGACCATTGACATTAGCCGTGAGAATAGCAGGCCCTGGCACTCTGACTACGACATCATCTTTGACAGAAGATGTAGTCGGGCCTGCACCATGACAAGGCTCCGGCCATAGCTTCTTTTTGTCCCGCCAGCGAGAGGCCTTTCGTCAACGTGGAGACCTGTGTTGCGGCCTTTCGCCCTGCGTTCCTTGGTGCAGGTAAGATGTCCATTGGACATTACCCCACTCTTCCTTCCTTCCCCTCCCGAATGTTTTGTTAATAACGATGTTTTTTTCCAGGCAAAACATATGTTACTTCACAACATTTGGAGATACGACATGTGCTGTGTGTGAATTGTCTTGGTCGTTTGTGTAGCGTTGGCCAAAGCTGTGTGTGGCCTGGTGTCAGTACCTGGCTACTCTATTTGCAGTTAGCCTATTTAGCTGATGTCGGCCATTGGCTCCTTGCTACTTTGTTTATTTCTATGTATATTCATGTTGCCTTTGTGAAGTTATCTTTTCCTTCTGTTTTGTTCTTCCATTAAAAGTTGAATATCCTTTAGGGGCTCATCTTTGCTTATCTCTCTCATACATGCTCTCTCTCTAACACACACACACACAGACATGCTCTCTCTCTCTAACACACAAACACACATGCTCTCTCTCTCTCTTTCTAACACACAGACATGCTCTATATCTCTCTCTAACACACAAAATGACATGCTCTCTCTATATATTTCTCTCTCTTTCTAACACACATATACATGCTCTCTCTCTAACACACACACACAAACAGACATGCTCTCTCTCTATCTCTCTCTCTCTGGCCTTGCTCTGGTGGAGGGTCAGGGGCATTGCCGGGTCTGTGCAGCGATAACACTGTATATCGACTGTAGAACGGGAGCTCTCTCTCTTGCTATATGTTGACTGTATCATGCCCAGCCTCGGGCAGCGCTATTATTTAAGAATATGTTGACTGTACCTTTTAGGGGGGGGGGGCCTCGCGTTTAAATCTCGCACAGGGCCTCGCATTTCTCCCAGGCGGCCCTCTAATACTGCCAATTGTATTAGTATGAACGACCAGCCAAGCCGGAAGCCATGCCGAGAGCTGGGCTCGAACCCAGCATCTCCTGCGTTAGTGGCGAGCACCTTGCCCACTGCGCCACTTAGCCGCCCTCAAATGAAGATTATTATTATTATAAGTTGTAGTAGCTGGTCAAGATAAAGCCTGAGACATTTTCATTTAATTTAATTTCAAACCTTTATTTAAACTCTAAAGGAAACAGAGGTTTCCCTAATTTATAGTCATGTCGAGTGTACATATAGAGGCAAAAAAAAGCATATAAAATCACACGCCATATAAAATCATAACAATAAGACAAGTAAGGATAACAATCAATTAAAACAATTTGATTGACAAAGGTTGGAGATCAAGGGTTTAAACTCTGCAACAGAGGAGAGAATCTCAAGCTTTAAGGACTGTTGGAGTTCATTCCATGAGCTAGAGGGGCATCATAGCAAAATGCAGTACAGGTCAGGGAAACGGGGTCATTCAGGCGTTTCGGCCTCAAGTTCGCCTGCCTCATCAAATACTTAGTCCTCTAACTGCATTATATGACCCTGTAAATCTCACCGTAGATATTCCTGCTTCTCTTCTAGATTCCAGCGTGGTGGCGACTAACTCTGCCAAACCCATCGTCCCACAGAAGGCGTCGTCTCTCAGCCTCCTTGGGGCGTATTCGGACAGCGACAGCAACGACAGCGAATGAGATGGAAGAATCCGCTTACACTTCGACGAAGAAAAGAGCTTTGCTCGCAGACTCGCCCCTACGACGGACATAGTATTACCACTGTATGGACGAGATGTGATTCCTCGTGACACACGCCGAAGAGTAATCAAAATGACATCCAAGCGAACTCTGTGTTTTGCCTGTGTGGTGGTGAGCAGGTACAACACTCGTTGAAACGAGACCAACGCAGAGTCTCACAGACCAACGTGTTAAGTCCCACATCCTATAACGTTGTGGGTTTATAGTCGAGAGAAACGATAACGCCTGCATCTTTGGCGTGCAAATAAGATTTGTAAAAGAAAATTGATCAATTAAGTATTTTTTTGTTCCATTAAAGTCTGTTTTATTCCTTCTCTTCTTGAATTGTGTTATGTAGACTTAAATGTGTATAAATGTGGATGTAGCGTTTCAGTTCTTAAGAGTTGGGAGAAAAATGATCAAATTATGTCAAGTAGGCAAGTAGTGAGAGGTACTGTAATTACCTGTACATTTATAATAATCCCCTATAAATCCCATGTTGTCTCACACCTGTGTATCCCATGATTATTATAAGTTCATGTAGGTTATCTACATGATTATAAGCAGGGAACAAAATAAGCACACGCCATTCGCAGACCCGGCGCCATGGGCGGGCATTAGGGGGCTGGGCCCGCCCACTGAGTCACCTGTGCCCACCCTGGTACATTTTTATTTTTTTTTTGTCAATCAAAGTCGACTATCCAAATCCTTAGTCGGGGACAGCCCTAGTGGGCACTGATGTCAACAACAACACTACTGAAGCTAGCACGGCACTCTGTGAGAATTTGTTTTCTACCCTCAAGAACGTCTTTACAGAACATCGCCTTAGTATGCTTCATCGACGCAAGGCCAATTTAATTCAGTTGGCATTTGAGAAGGACTTAACAAAAAAGTTCAGGAATGAGTGGAGGGGCAGTGTTTTAAGAAGATTTCACTGTCCCCAAACGCTGCTTGCCACTCTACTAATGAGTAGCCTGTGGAGGAATTTTGTTTGCTTTTTTATGCACCATATTTTTGTCAGTTCAGTTCAGTTTGTCAGTGAATTCAGAAGTGTTGAATAAATGGAGACTTTTCAAAGATATAGAATAGAATAGAATAGAAATGTATTATCCTGAGGGAAATTTGACACTGCAAATCACTCAACATTAAACATTTAGACAGAACAAGTCACGAATAACAAAACAAATGGCCTAAGAATAGAATAGAATAAAATGAAATAGAATAAAAGATACAGTAAATAAATACAGTAAAAATATACTGAAGTCTACAGTAGGTGTAATATTGCACAGTGCTGTTTAAAAAGTAAGAGTCCAGGAAGATGGTAACTGTCACTTTGTGCTCAGTGATGCAGTGAGGCACAGTGATGCATTGTATAGTCTGATGGCTGTCGGAATGAAGGACTTCCTGTGCCGTTCAGTGCTGCATTTAGGTAGTGTGAGCCTCAGCCTATAACATGCTCCTCCTGTCAGCCAAGTCTGTGTATAGTGGGTGGGAGGGGTTTTCCCTGATGGCCTGGAGCTTAGCAAGGTTCCTCCTCTCCGCCACCCTCGCTACAGTCCAGCTCCACCCCAACCACGCTACTGGCCTTCCTGACCATCTTATGCAGCCTGTTTGTGTCCCCTGCTCTCAGTTCGCTGCCCCAGCAGGTCTGTTATATATATCCGTTCAGTCTGTTTTTGTATAAGTGAATGTTCTTAAGATAGGGAGAAATTTGATTTTTCAATTGCCTCTCTGCTGTTTAGTTCAGCACCGTGGGCAGCACCAAGCAAGCCACGGCGCTGTTGTCCCAGCTGAAACGTATAAAAGGGAACCTGTGTTGAAAAACCATTGTGCCCCCCCGAGAACATTTTATGCCCCCCCACTCATTTGTTTCTGCAGCCTGGTCTGGCCATTCGCCAATGGCTTGTAGATTTAATGTTTGGCGACTAGAAATTAAGATCTGCCCGCCACCTGGCGGCTAACAAAATCCACTGCATCAGCGGGAGCTTGGTGCTGGATTTTGCGAGAAGCATGCAGCTGCAGAGCCACAGAGCAGCAGTGTTTTCAGCTCCGGTCTGGGGACCGCTCAGCAGCGCCCCCCACCCAACAGCTGAATTGCCAATGGCTGAATTAGAGTACTGCACCGTGCGGGCACCGCTGGTGGCGTGTAGCTTAATCCCAGCGGAAGAGTGACAGAACGCTTCCGCATTCTTCGCCGCACGCCAGTACGGTAATGCGCATTTCCTTTTCCTTCGCCCAGGTGCTGAAATGGAAATGCATGTAGTACATTACAACACAACGCAGCATTTCCGCGTACATTGCAACGTAACACAACGCAAGCTGTCAACTGTACTTTACATATTATCCAAACGAGGACCACATAATGTTATTTCCCTGTACATTGTAACATTAACACAACGCAGCTGTCAACTGTACTTTACATATTATGGAATACATGTATATTATCGCGACGCGTCGTCACAGACTAAACAGTGTTCTGGATTTTCCTACAATGGATTATTGATTGTAAATTGAACCCTTGCACTGAAGAACCATTATGAATCTGTGTTAGAAAATGTTTTGGATCTAAATCACTTGGAGTTTGAAAGTGATATCAGAAGAAACTACTCAACCTCGGCTGTCTTTAACTATGAGTGAACACAACACTCTAACTTACCATGTTTAGATAATGAAGTACTCAACCTCTACTGTATTTAACTATGAGTGAACACAACACTCTAACTTACCATGTTTAGATAATGAAGTACTCAACCTCTACTGTATTTAACTATGAGTGAACACAACACTCTAACTTACCATGTTTAGATAATAAAGCACTCAACCTCTACTTGTCTACTGTCTGACTGAACACAACACTCTAACTTACCATCTTTAGATAATGAAGTACTCAACCTCTACTGTATTTAACTATGAGTGAACACAGCACTCTAACTTACCATGTTTAGATAATGAAGTACTCAACCTCTACTGTATTTAACTATGAGTGAACACAACACTCTAACTTACCATGTTTAGATAATAAAGCACTCAACCTCTACTTGTCTACTGTCTGACTGAACACAACACTCTAACTTACCATCTTTCAGTAGTTATCAATCAATCAATCAATCATGTACCTCGGCGCGGCTGAATAACAGTAGCAGTGATCGCCTGCTGCGTCCATCGCGTGTATGTGATTAATATGAACCAAAGCGTGTTAATTATGAACCAAAGCATGATTAATATGAACCAAAGCGTGTTAATATGTGTCGAACCAAGCGGGGATCTCATGCGCATGCGCGCGCGAGCACCTCGCGGGCACCTCGCGAGCACCTGGGCGAAGGAAAAGGAAATGCGCATTACCGTACTGGCGTGCGGCGAAGAATGCGGAAGCGTTCTGGCACTCTTCCGCTGGGATTAAGCTACACGCCCGCTGGTGGGTTCTGTGGCTCTGCAGCTGGATGCTTCTCGCAAAATTCAGCACCAAGCTCCCGCTGACAACATCGTTGTCATTATTAGACCTACTTGGTGAAGCAACGATGAAACAAATATAATGATTGTTTCGTTCATCGCATAGGCTATTTAATTTTAGCCTATTTTAATACAATTCAAATAATCAAATTGTACTTAGAGGGAATTATTTTCACCGGACATTATGACCAGAGAGATTTAAATGTTCGGACTTCAACAGACTTCAACTTTTTTCTCACAACGGGTCAAGTGCATCTAACATGCTTTGCACCGTCGCCATTCCTTTATGCCCACATCGCCCGAAATTAACGTTACGTTATCAGAGGCAGAGCAGAGCCATAGAGAACAGTGTGGACTGAGGAAAGGGAAATGGGGGGGGGGGGGGGGGGGTTGCGTGCGTTTGGAAAGACGATGAAGTCAGTCAGGAGTATATTATAGTAAACTGAGGATTACTGAGGATGGACAGATAATGTTGATATTCAAATATAAAAAAGTTTCGAGAGGAGTGGAAGTTTGAAGACAGACTAGACTACAATATGATGCGGGGGTGGTGAGTTGAAACAGTGTGTGTGATTGATTGAAAAGTTTATTAACAGATTGCAGAATGGGTACAGTACAGTACAGCTCAATACATACAATTGTTAAGGGGATGCAGACCAGAGAAAGACTTGTCTTGTTTACATCAGGGTCCCCCATTTTCAATTCATCATAACATAATATGATGTGTCCCGACCCCACTTCTATGTTTCAATAAATTATTTGCATTTAAAACTATTAACACTGACTCATTCCTTCAGTCCACTCAAAATTATGCTAATACTCCTTATGTTGTTTATGATATTAATTAAAAATAGCATATGAGAGTATTATAGTAATAATAACACATGGCGATATACTAAAAAGCTATTTATAATTTTTGGCTAGTAAAAATTCTGCCTGGCTGGTCGTTTTTAAAATCTACCAGCCAAATGGCTGGTAAGTCAAAAAGTTAAGTTTGTTCCCTGATTATAAGTTAATGTAGGTTATCTGCATGATTATACATTAATGTAGGTTATCTGAGTGATTATTATATTTTATTCTAAGTTCATGTAGGCTACATTATTATAAGTTCATGTAGGTTATCTGCATGATTATTATCTTTTATAAGTTCATGTAGGTTATCTTCAAAATCTTCATGTAGGACTTCAAATTGTGAGAGTGACCCCTCTGCACAAAGAGGGCAGCGAATTGGACCCAGGCAACTACCGCCCTGTTTCTATTCTTACTTCCATCTCGAAAGTCATGGAGAAAATAGTCTACGAACAGGTCGAAAAGTACCTGGCAGAAAGAAATCTAATCTACGAATTCCAATCTGGCTGCAGCACATCCCACTCCACTGACACATGCCTTCTCTATTTGAACGACCACATCAAACAAGAGGTGGACGCGGGCAGTAGTGTAGGATACACTCAGTAACACACACTGTTCTACACAGTAGTGTAGGATACACTCAGTAACACACACTGTTCTACACAGTAGTGTAGGATACACTCAGTAACACACACTGTTCCACACAGTAGTGTAGGATACACTCAGTAACACACACTGTTCTACACAGTAGTGTAGGATACACTCAGTAACACACACTGTTCCACACAGTAGTGTAGGATACACTCAGTAACACACTGTTCTACAGTAGTGTAGGATACACTCAGTAACACACACTGTTCCACACAGTAGTGTAGGATACTCAGTAACACACTGTTCTACAGTAGTGTAGGATACACTCAGTAACACACACTGTCCTACCCCCCCCCCCCTCTCTCTATATATCTCTCACACACACACACACACTTCAGAAACAAACATAGTATCAATGAGAGCATCAATAATACACCTGAGTGATGTCTAGTAAAAAAAAAAAAAAAAAAAAAAAAATGTGGGCCCCCCCCCCCCCCCCCCAGTGCTGGGCCCTTGGAATCATCCTAAGCTACCCCCCCCCCCCCCCACCCAGCTACGCCCTAGGATACACTCAGTAACACACACTGTTCTACAGTAGTGTAGGATACACTCAGTAACACACACTGTTCCACACAGTAGTGTAGGATACACTCAGTAACACACACTGTTCTACAGTAGTGTAGGATACACTCAGTAACACACACTGTTCCACACAGTAGTGTAGGATACACTCAGTAACACACACTGTTCTACAGTAGTGTAGGATACACTCAGTAACACACACTGTTCTACAGTAGTGTAGGATACACTCAGTAACACACACTGTTCTACACAGTAGTGTAGGATACACTCAGTAACACACACTGTTCCACACAGTAGTGTAGGATACACTCAGTAACACACACTGTTCTACACAGTAGTGTAGGATACACTCAGTAACACACACTGTTCTACACAGTAGTGTAGGATACACTCAGTAACACACACTGTTCCACACGGTAGTGTAGGATACACTCAGTAAGTAACACAACACACAACACAGAGAAGGTGCAAACTGAATGTGCTTTGTGTATGAAAAACTGCAAAATAAAGGCTTTGTCTGCAGTTCATCACGAAACTCTCACCCAAACAAACACCATCCCAATCAGACTGTGGGAACAGTGATGCTGAGGGTCTAAGCTCACTGCCTCCGATACTGTTGAAGTTTAATGAGATCACAAGTGGAGGGAGAAATCCCCTAGTAGCTGTAAGACCACAGTAGCTGCTGCTTTGTCATGTTATAACTACTTGCAGCATACACTGTATTGCTGCAACAATTACCAATGTGTTTTACACAAATGGCTCAATAAAGGAATCTGAGTCATGTTATAACTACTGCTGTCATGTTAAAACTACTGCTGTCATGTTATAACTACTGCTGTCATGTTATAACTACTGCTGGCATGTTAAAACTACTGCTGTCATGTTATAACTACTGCTGTTATAACTACTGCTGTCATGTTATAACTACTGCTGTCATGTTAAAACAACTGCGGTCATGTTAAAACTACTGCTGTGTCATGTGTTACGAACTGGCTTAGGCAACATGAAAATGTGACTCCCCTCTGCCCAGCTCCCAAGAACCACAAACAAGGGTGTTGAAGCCCTTCAGAAGGTTTATTTAGGATTTCAGGGTGAGCAAACAGCAAAATAATTAACAATAAAAAAAACTAAAGCTAAACAAGCTAAGATGAACTACACAAACAGAAAGAAAGACCCTAAACTCCTGGCTAACAAAAACATGCTGAACATGCTGACTTGTAGACTGGTTGGAAGTGCAGAAGAGAGACCCCCCCCCCCCCTCAATGTACAGTTTTGCTTGTTTATACAATGTGCCCCCCCCCCCCCCCCCCCACCTCCAATGTAAATTACCCAGTATGGTTGTCAATATCCCAGTGTACCCAACCCCCCCCACCCAACCTCCTCCAATGTACAGTTTCTACGTCAAATGTATATACTCCCTTTTCTTGACTCCTTCTGTATCACAAACAGTACTGTATTTGCAAATCTGGTATGTCATAAATGTATAGATGTAGCAGTACTGACTATCTGTATGTCATGTATGTCATATATGTCCTGATGAATTGAAAATGGGGGACCCTGGTGTAAACAAGACGAAAGTCTTTCTCTGGTCTGCATCCCCTTAACAATTGTGTGTATTGAGCTGTACTGTATTGTACCCATTCTGCAATCTGTTAATAAAGTTTTCAATCAATCAATCAATTCAGACACACAGGAGCTAGGGGGAAGCTAGCTGCTACACCACTCTAATGTGCTCAACCGCATAGTATGAGGTTGGGTGAAAATACCATCGTCCAGAAAACAAATGCTCACCAATTGGGCGTGACGTAATGTAAAGACGTGAAATAACTTTGTTGGCTTTGTTATTAACACTTTGATTGCCTAAGGCTAAATTCATGATATACCATCCGTTGCCAGCTCTATTTAACATGGAGAAGTTCCCCTTCTTTGCAGGGCTATAACTTTTTAAATTCTATTGCTAGATTGCCATTATTAGGGCCCACTCAAGGTCCTATATGTATTGTTCATGGTGTAGCAACGTTAAACTTTTTCATTCACATATTCATACTAAAATATGGTCTAAGGTATAAGTATGTTTTCATCTCTTTCTGCAGCTTTCTCCAGAACGTGATTTATAGCCCCAAATGCATTATATTGATGATGAAATACAGTTTGATAGCAATCGGCGCGATATAAAAAATTCCAACTGGACGTACTTCTGGAAGTTACTACACGTCATCTGATGTTGACCGGATGGGCGAGGGGGCGTTTATAATTCCGTGGGCAGCGTTATACCATTCATCTAATGTGGGTCATATGTTCATCAGATCAGTTAGTATCGAACACAGTAATATTACACGCTAAAACTCACCCCAGTCTCCTCGGGCCGTTGGGCGATCAGCGTGGGGTAGACAGTTTTCCATTATGGGATGTCGAAATACCCGGTCCATTTCCAGGTTGTATAATAGTATATACGTCCAAATCATGTTGTTTATCGAGTTATTGGCAACGGATCGCTATGTATTGTGTCGAGCTCGAGTCCCGGGACCTATAGCGAGTGCCCGGAAGTAATATGGGTGATCACCACTTCATCCACATGACTTCCTGTTTGGCGCTTCTGCCGATCGGCCACCAGATGGCGCTCTTGAACCGCTAGAGGATTGAGAGGAGCTCAGAACTGTGTGTGAAGGCTGCAGAGGGGAAATATGATTCCGATCACAGATTTTTGAAATATTGATATTAAAGACGAGTTAGGGCGTCCTCTGCAACTTTAGCATGGCTAGGAAAGACGCCTAAACACGTTTTCGGCACTTAAAGTGTTAAACTACCTTGGTCAAGCCGATAGCGCAAAGTTGCAATATTCAGTTGATCGTTTGGAAAATATAATGTTTATTATCATTTCCTCAAACTGAGCTAAACAATCTGATCACCCAACCCCCTCCAATGTACAGTTTCTTCCCCTTCGGATTTTATTTTCACCCATATTTTGGGGGTATACCAGCTAGTGAGGAAGAAAGAAAGAGAGATGTCAACAACACAATCACAGAGGGGGGTTAAAAGACAATTCAAATACACACAAATACTGTATTGTTCCCACAAACTCTACAGCAAGACATGTTAAAACTGCAGAGATGTAGAAAATTAAAGAGAACTTGTGACTTCCTCTAATAATAATTAGCATAAAACAAACATGGGAGACTATGAGCGTCAAGTAGCCTCTACCAGTGGGTTCTCAACGTGGGCCTGGGGTTTCATTTGACTATTTGATTCACTACAAGTCAACTCACTGAGTGAATATAGTGACTGTTTAAACATATTCGTATTCATGACCTGTCATATGTAACTTCTGATCCAACTCATTGTGTATTCTTAGCTGACATGAACCACTCTATG
Organism: Notolepis coatsorum; assembly: GCF_963971535.1. Classification (NCBI taxonomy): domain Eukaryota; kingdom Metazoa; phylum Chordata; class Actinopteri; order Aulopiformes; family Paralepididae; genus Notolepis; species Notolepis coatsorum. The sequence continues at coordinate 216,867,074 of NC_140166.1, forward strand.
GTCTCTCTCCAGTATGAATCTTCATGTGCACCTTTAAGTGTGAGGCTTGAATAAACGTTTTCCCACAAACACTGCAGTTGTATGGTCTCTCTCCAGTATGAGTCCTCATGTGCACCTTTAAGTCTGAGGTTTGAGTAAACCCTTTCCCACAAACACTGCAGCTGTGTGGTCTCACTCCGGTATGAGTCTGCATGTGCACCTTTAAGGTTGAGGAGCGAGTAAACCCTTTCCCACAAACACTGCAGCTGTATGGTCTCACTCCAGTATGAGTCCTCATGTGCACCTTTAAGTCTGAGGTTTGAGTAAACCCTTTCCCACAAACACTGCAGCTGTATGGTTTCTCTCCAGTATGAATCTTCACGTGCACCTTTAAGCGTGAGGCTCGAATAAACATTTTCCCACAAACACTGCAGTTGTATGGTCTCTCTCCAGTATGAGTCCTCATGTGCATCTTTAAGTCTGAGGTTTGAGTAAACCCTTTCCCACAAACACTGCAGCTGTGTGGTCTGACTCCGGTATGAGTCTTCATGTGCACCTTTAAGTGTGAGGCTTGAATAAACATTTTCCCACAAACACTGCAGCTGTGTGGTCTCACTCCAGTATGAGTCCTCATGTGCACCTTTAATTCTGAGGTTTGAGTAAACCCTTTCCCACAAACACTGCAGCTGTGTGGTCTCTCTCCAGTATGACTCTTCATGTGCACCTTTAAGTGTGAGGCTTGAATAAACATTTTCCCACAAACACTGCAGCTGTGTGGTCTCTCTCCAGTATGAGTCCTCATGTGCACCTTTAAGGTTGAGGAGTGAATAAACCCTTTCCCACAAACACTGCAGCTGCATGGTCTCTCTCCAGTATGAGTCTTCATGTGCACCTTTAAATTTGAGGCTTGAGTAAACCTGTTGCCACAAACACTGCAGCTGTATGGTCTCTCTGCAGTATGAGTCCTCATGTGCATAGAAAGATGAGAATTGGATGTGAATCTTTTACCACAGTCAATACAGCCATGTGGTTTCTCTCCTGTGTGGAGTCCCATGTGCATAGAAAGATGATAATTGGATGTGAATCCTTTGTGGCAAATACTGCAAATGTTTTCTTTGGTTTTGTGGGAATTCAAGTGATCCACCAAACTCTCTGTGGACTCAACATGTTTTCCACACACACCACAGACACATGGTGCATCTTCAGCATGTGTTTTAACATGTTTCATAAAACTGGCATAATAGGTGAAAGTCTTTCCACACACTTTACAGCAAGCAGCATCCCTACTGGCTGATTTCAGATGGGATGACTCCATGGATCTCTTGCCTTTAGAACTGATACCAGAACTCTGTCTTTTCACACTCTGTGGTTTTGTCGTTTTTAAACCTGACTGCGGTCGTCCACTCTCCATCCTATCCTCATCCCCGTCAGTGTCTCCACACTCAGCTACAGAGCGGTCTGAAGAGAGGGACTGACGGTCACTGCTTGGTTCTGATGCTCCACAGTCCTCTCCATCAGCTCCTGTTTCCATCTGTTCAGTGGAGGTGCTGGGTAGAGACTCCCCCTCTCTGCTTCCTACAGTCTGGTTAAGATGTGGGGACTGACCCTGCTGTTGATCATGGAGGCTTCTCACACAGCTTATAGTGAATATGGAGTCTTTGGTATCAGCCTCCTCCAGGCCTTGAAGCTGCTCTCCCTCCTGACTGCTCCAGGTTCCCTCCTGTTCCTCTTTAATCTGTGAGGGCTCTGGCTCCTCCTGGTCCAGACTGAGGCTCCTCTCCTGCTGCTCAGGGGGAACCTCCTCTTTACAGACAGAGAGCTGTGGGTGGTCTGGAGGGAAGAACAGAGAACACAGACTTCTTAACAACACAAGCTTAGAATTAGCAGACAAATCAACCTGAACCTGCATCATAGAAAGATGTTAGCAGTGTTGGTCAAACATAATCCAGTCAGGAAAACGGATTTGCTCAAATGTAATCTAAATGGCCTTGAGTGGTTATCCTTGGTTTCTCTTCAAAATATAGAAGATGGTTGGTCAACATGAAGATCAACTTAATATTTTAAGCAGCGCTGAGCACCGACAACCAGAGCTGGGGACACGAGACTTACCAATCTTTAAAAAACATTCTCACGCCTCTCCTACTCATTTAAATTGGCCCATGTTTCAGCCCATTTTGTTTCAAAAGTCTATCATCTAATGAATTACTTACAAGAAGGGTAAATAGCCTAAATATGAAATGTGTGGCTGTTTTGCAAAAGGATGAATCATCAAACCTTTATTTATTCTCGAAAAGACAATTGAGGTCACCCTCATTTTCAACGTCGTCGAGTAGGGGTGTAACGATGCATCGATATGCATCGATCCTAATGTGACGATTCAACTGCATCGATTTGAAAATGTTAGAATCGATAATTAATTATTATTATTTTTTTAATGCAAATCTTTTTTTTGTGTGTGTGTATTGTTTTTATTGACCTATAGTCCATTCATGCTGAGTGAATCAGTTCCCCCAGCCACATTTGTGTATTCAAATTTTTTTGGGGAATTAACTGATAGAAAATTAATCGAATCGAATCGTGGTCAAATGAAGAGATTTCATGATGCATTGAATCGTTGCCTGAAGAATCGTAATCGAATTTAATCGTTGTGAGGTTGCATCGTTACACCCCTATTGTCGAGACTTTACAGACATTTCAATGCACAGATTTCTACAATATAACAATAATAAATATGAATAACTATCTATATAGTTATAGAATGAGGAGCGGATACCACCCTGGTTCCCGTAACGTAGTTCTCCGTGTCCGATAGTTAAACTGACATGACCATCGTGTCCACCTTCAAAATACACTTAGGGCGGGATCCACAAAGAATGGATTGCACGGTGCTAATTGCACCCTTAGGGCCCGCGTCCACCTGGCTCACAAAAACACTGATAGTGCGCCGGCAGCGCTGGCATGAAGCGCATCTTGTAGATGACAGAAAGAAATCTACAGCCATCCTTTTATCGTTTTTTCATGCCGCGGTTTTGCACATATTATAGCATATTTTAATAACTTTATTGTATATTAATTATATATATAGTTATTGCCTGACACCACAGTTCGCCCTTTGCTTTTTATTAGCTTTTTAGTAGTGTATTCGTGTAGTTATTATTATTAGTGTATTTGTGTTTTGTCGTGAATCTCAATGGCCCGTCTACTGTGGGAGACAGCCAAGACAGGCAGGCAGCTCCGGTGTCAGGTTACAAACAGAGTGGTAGATATGAATGGCTGTGATTGGTTGTCTGAAAATGAGCTCAGCGCATCGCTCTGAAAAGTTAAAAAAGTTTCAACTTTCGGCCGCACAAAAAAGCTGAAAAAAGAAGCCGACTGCAGCGCACTTACTATAGGCGGCGCACGCGGCCGCATACGCTCTCTCCCCATTGGGATACATTGAAAAAAGACGCGTGCGGTCATAAATATGAGGCAGGTGGACGCGAGCCCTTACTTACAATTCATTATGAATTGAAAATGGGGGACCCTGATGTAAACAAGACGAAAGTCTTTCTCTGGTCTACATCCCCTTAACCCGCACGCCTGATCTCCAGCCTACCAAAGTCAGCCCATGGTTATGGTTAATTCTGTGTATTGAGCCGTACTGTATTGTACCCATTCTGCAATCTGTTAATAAAATGTTCAATCAATCAATCACCTGCATGGGGCCACATTGGCCTTACAGTTAGTACAATTACTCAGTACAATTAAAGTAAAGTACAATTAAGTACTGAGTAAATATTATAGTAGTAGTAATTTCAAACAGCAGAAAGCCACAGTTATGTGCTTTTCTGTGCAAGTACAAGAAATTTGCAGTAGATGTGTACTGAGATGCAGTGGCATGAATGTATATTTTACAGAGCTTTAAAAATTGCCATATGTACTGAGTAAGGTCAATAAGGCTCCATAGTAGACAGTACATATCGGCATCAATCAGAAATATTGAACCTATAATTATGTCATTTTACAAACGTTCTTTACCACAAGGTCCAAGTCAAGCTATAGGAAATGTGTTGAAAAAGGTCAAGAGTGCATGGCATCTCGATTAGAACATCTGTTCTAGGAAGCTGCACCATAGTATGACAGAGAACCTGACGTGATGTTAGGTCATTATGTTTGGTACCGCAAAGCCTTATTTGGAGTGCCTTTGATTTCTTTAGAGTGCCAGGGGTGCAACTTGGTGAAAGCATATTTTCAAGATATTCTAATGAGTTCTAGTACTACAGATTTTACAGAGGCAGAGACTAGAGATAAGCATTATGGCAGAGTGTACTATTTCCCCACTAGCATTCACAATGGAAGTAATAATTAGAGCCTCAAAATGGGTGGTAGGTGGGGAGAGATGGCATGGCGGGCTGCGCCTCCCACCAATTAGGGCTTACATGGATGACATTAGTGACCAGGACAGTGCCTTGTACAAAAAGGTTACTAAAGAAGTTAAATTATATCAAGTCTGCTAATTGTCTCCATCTGCTGGATGCTGTTTATCATGGCGCGCTGAGATTTATTACTGGCTGTAAACCCCTTACACGTCACTTTTTGCTGTATTCCTTAGTTAATTGGTCATCTATCTCCATGCGCAGAACCTTGCACTGGCATACTTTCATTTACAAATCCATCCTAGGTCTGCTTCCCACTTATTTATCTGTCTATCTACTTAGCAAACAGACCCGTTATAGCTTACGCATTCAGAATATCATCACTTATTCCATCCCCTCAGTCCATACTGAGCATGGTAAGAAGGCGTTCTCCTACTCTGCCCCCACCACCTGGAACACGCTACAGCAGAGTCTGAAGCTGGCCAGCTTAGTCCCCCTAGCAAGTTTTAAATTGATGTTGGGTGTCTTGGAGAGAGCTTCTATGCTCTGCTCTTGTTTTTAAGGCAGAATCTTTGGCACTTTATGTTATGTTGTAATTTATTGTGTGTTGACTGGTGAGTGTACTGTTGCTGTTTACATGTGTAACTGTCGTATGGGCTGCTGTCTGAACAGGTCACACTTGTAAATGAGACATCGGTCTCAATGTGATTTTACCCGTTTAAATAAAAAGAAAGTGGGCTAGTATGAAGATTAAGCCTAGTAAATCGAGAAGCATTTCATTGACCAGAGGGATGGTAGTAGTAGAGCGAAGGTTTTATGTAGATGAGGAGTAAATTCCATCTATAGGGGAAAAGCCAGTGAAATGTTTGGGTACTAGGTTGTATAATGAGGAGTTGAATGATAGTGAACAGATAGAGCAGCTTAGGAAAGATGTTGATAGGAAGGATAGAGAAGTCAGGGCTTCCAGGCAAGGTGAAGTTATGGTGTTTACAGTTTGGTTTATTCCCTAAGTTGATGTGGCCATTGTCAATATATGAAGAGCCAATACCAAAAGATAGAAAGGCTTGAGAGATTAGTTAATTTGTACATTAGGAAATGGCTAGGAGTTCCTTGTGTATTAGTAGTGTCGCATTGTATGGGAAAGGCATTCTCCAGCTACCAGTAAAAGAGGGTGGAAAGATTGCGGTCAGTTAGGTCCAGACGGCACAAAGAAATAGAGAAATTAGTGAAGGAGAGGAGACAGCTAAAAAAGCAGTGGAGAAAGGCGTCAGTAGATGAGAAAGAGGGAATTATTGTTTTGCAAGAAAAGCTAAGAAATCGGTTAGCAGTACTCAGTCAGGAGGGCAGAACAACTTATACAACCATATTATGTCAGGCTGTAATGTACGACTAGCCTTTCTCAAGGTATACATGGGGACATAACCCGGTTTTGAGGAGCTTAGCGGCAGGAATTGAAAGTAGAAGAGTACAAGTGAATTCAGGATGTAATCGGATGGAGGGTGCAGCCATTCAATTTGTCTGGGAGGAAGAGAAATGTAGAGGTCGTAGAAGCCACCTAAATGGAGCTACTGATTGGGAGATGCAGGTAGATTTGAGAGGACGATTTGTTGTTCCAGGAGAGATAATTAGCACTAACTTGAGGCCTGAGCTAGTATTATGGTCTCGTGGTTAGTTTATTTTATAGAATTGACCGTGCCTTGGGAGGATTCAGTGGAGGAGGCGTACAAAAGGAAAACGCTTAGATATGCAGATTTGGCAGCCAACGTAAACAAAGGGTAAGAGTATTCCTTTTCTTCTCTATTGTTGCCGTTTCATGTGTGATATTGGTATGATATGGACATTTTATTTTTGACATAGGATAACATAGGGAGGTTCGGCTTGTGGATATCAGAGCATGGGGGGGGGGTTCTGGGACACTGGAACTAACTGTTGAGCCTTCCTGAGGTGTCGTGGGCCTAACTTGACGAAACACCAGTGAGGGGAGGTGCTGGCTCTCACTGCCTATGTATTCACACATTAGATTGTGGGGGCCATTGGGGGCCATGTGGTAGGGTACGCGAGGTTTGATGCTGGTAATAACAACACCAGCCCACAAGCCACGGCAATGGGGGGGGGGGGGGTCGGCTGCTGATGGAGGCGCAGTGTTCAGGGTAACAGAGCATGAGGTGAGGCGGACCTTTAAAAAAGTGAATATCAGGAAGGCAGCAGGTCCGGACGGCATCCCCGGCCGCGTCCTAAAAGTCTGTGCCGACCAACTGGCCCCGGTATTCACTGACATATTTAACCTGTCCTTAGAACAGGCTGTCATCCCCACCTGCCTGAAGAAGTCCACTATTATCCCTGTACCCAAAAAATCCAAGCCTGCTTGCCTCAACGACTACCGCCCTGTAGCTCTCACCTCCATAGCCATGAAGTGCTTTGAGAAGCTAGTAAAGGGCTACATCTGCTCCTCCCTCCCCATCAACATGGACCCCCTGCAATTTGCATACCGCCCCAACAGGTCCACGGAGGACGCCATAGCCCATGTGCTGCACACAGCAGCATCACACCTGGACAAGAGGCAGGGGAACTATGTGAGAATGCTATTCATCGACTACAGCTCGGCATTCAATACCATAGTCCCCTCCATACTCATAGCCAAGCTCAGGGACCTGGGCTTGAACTATGACCTCTGCCAGTGGGTCTTGGACTTCCTGACGGGCAGACCCCAGGTGGTGAGAGCAGGCAACTGCACCTCCTCATCCATCACCCTCAACATAGGGGCCCCCCAGGGCTGTGTTCTGAGTCCCCTCCTCTACTCCCTGTACACACACGACTGTGTGGCTCAGCGGAGTAGCAATACAATCATCAAATTTGCTGACGACACAGTGGTGGTGGGCCTGATCTCTGCCAACGACGAGAGGGCCTACCTGGAAGAGGTCAAGGTCCTGGCGGGATGGTGCCAGGAAAACAGCCTCTCCCTGAACGTCAGCAAAACAAAGCAGATGATTGTGGACTTCAGGAGGTCAGGGGTCAAGGACTACAGCCCCCTCAGCATCGACGGGGCACCGGTTGAGAGAGTCAACAGCTTTAAGTACCTCGGAGCCTACATATCCGAGGACTTGACATGGACCACACACATTGACAGTGTTGTGAAGAAGGCACGACAACGCCTCTACTTCCTCAGGCGCCTAAGGAAGTTCCAAGTCAGTCAGAAGATCCTTAAGAACTTCTACTCATGTACAATAGAGAGCATCTTGACTGGCAACATCACCTCCTGGTTTGGGAATAGCACTGCACAAGACCGAAGCAGACTACAAAGAGTGACACGTTCAGCCGAACGCACAATTGGAGGGGGGCTCCCCACCCTCCAGAACATTTACAACAAGCGTTGCAAGGGCAAGGCTAAGAGAATCATTAAAGACTCCAGTCACCCGAACAACTGCCTCTTTGAACTGCTGCGGTCAGGCAAACGATACCGGAGTCTCAAGGCGAGCACAGAAAGACTCAGAAGAAGCTTCTATCCCCAGGCCATCAGGCTGCTAAACGAACAATGAACACTACACAACAACAACCATCAAACGCACATAGCACACACATCCACACGCACACACTCACTTTAAACAAACACACTGTAGCACCCACTCCCCACACTTTATATTTATTGATGAAGGATTGCACTACAACTCGTACACCTTACTGTAAATTGTACCTAAATTGTACCTCATCCCATTTCTGCTTTGCACTATATAGTACTGTACATTAGTACACTGCATAGTATTGTATATTATATGGTAACTCAGTTACGTCTATTCTGCATCGAACATTGTACATATGTCTATACTGAACACTGTGACCTCATTTTCTACTTCTAAATTACATGCTATACTATGTTATTTGATACTATCTTGTCTAGCACAGTCTCTGGAGCGTAACAGTAAGAAGCATTTTGTATGAAAGTATTCTGTACTTCTGTATGACAACTATTAAAGAAACTTGAATTGGCATTGTCAATACCTGGAGCTCTCATTCTAACCATTTCCTCCTGCACCCACACCCCTTACCCTAAACCGGGTTTATATCCTACTGCCTAATCAACATTATCTGGCCATCCTCAGTAAATACTATCAAACTCCTCTGACCTCATCCGTGCGCACACACACACACAGTCTTATAGCAGACTTAATGATTTTAGAATATTTCATCTAATGAAGTTAAATGTTTTTTTATCATCAACTATCCAGCAGTGTTAATTTCATCAGCTATTTTTAATTTTAGTCTTAGTCATGTCTCAAATGCTGTTTTTCGTTTATCATATTTAGTCACCTTTATCTATATTTCATTTAGTCAAGTTTTAGTCAACTACAGGTCTGAGCATTTTCGTTTGTCTTTTTTTGTTTAGTTTCGATTTAGTCTTTTTTGTTTAGTCTCGCCACTCAGTTACAGCCTCATAAGTTGGCGTGAGTGTGATTTAGTCCATTGCATGGGGGCGTAATTAAATTTGCATGTGAATCAAGACAAGCGCTTTCGTTGGCATTGGGGGAGTGAGAGGGCGACGCCCATACACACACACACATGGCCTCTGTTGATACACTTACCATGGGATTAATGAACGTGTCTCGAGTCGTCACGATGGATGCACTCAACAAGTTATCTGGATCAGGAAGAGCAATTGATGAATCGGATCTAATGAACGAGTACATATTAGACTTTGTTAATCGAGTCAACCCAGTCTCTGCACCGGTGAGCTCCTCAGATGACGAAGATTCTGATGAAGACTTGGATTTTGGTCCGATACTGCCGTGCGCAGCTGAGCCTGAAGGGGATTTCGAGGAGGACGATTCTGATCACAGCGGGACCGTCACACCGGGCTATTCAACGGAATTAACGATCAGATCGGTCGAAGATAATATGGCTGTTTTAACGGTGGACAGTGACATCAATGAAGAATTGGAAAAAATAAAAAGGTATGATTGCAAATGCTATCAAGGGCGAAAAGAGAATTCCAAACGGCAGGCATTGTCGTGTACAACGAAACTGTCGGAAAAATGTATAATACAAAAGCAGGCTGGACATGGCCTCATTGACACCTAAAGAGAGGGACATGTGTCTGCTATCGGTTATACAAACATGCATCAATGATTCCGAAGTCACGCAAAACACCAAGAGAGTAAACGCCATTCGCAAAGCTTCACGGACAACATACATATTTCATGACACTGTGGTCTGTCGTGGAACATTCTGCTTTTTTTTTTTTTTACTTTATTTTTTAGCGTTTATCGCTTTTCTGGTCAAGCATGACCGACAGTTGTAGGGTGAAACGGGAGAGAGAGCAGGGGGAGACATTCGGCAAATGACGGCGAGTCCGGGAATCGAACTCGGAGTCAACCAGATCCGTGACGCAGCACGGAGTCCCGCGACGCAGCGCGGTAACATGGTGTGCTACTGGAGCACCCCACATTCTGCTTTCTTTATGGGTAAGTTGACGTACTTATTTTATGTTTGTGTGTGGTAGTGTGGGTGTATGACTGATCCCTGGCCAGTCTGAGTGTGTATCATCATAGAGAATAACCTGTAGTCGCTCATGCCATTATAGCTCCAGTACAGTAGGCTACAGTGTAACAATAACATTATCATTAGCTCTAGGAGGGATATGAGGACTGTGTGTATGTGTAACTAGGAGGGATAATATGAGGACTGTGTGTATGTGTAACTAGGAGGGATAATATGAGGACTGTGTATGTGTAACTAGGAGGGATATGAGGACTGTGTGTGTTGTTTATTTACCTTCCTGTGATTTAGACAGTATTCTATATTCATATTTCAAATTTAATAACCAGTATGACTGATCCCTGGCCAGTCTGAGTGTGTATCATCATAGAGAATAACCTGTAGGCTGAACCTAACAGTCTCTCATGCCATTATAGCTCCAGTACAGTAGGCTACAGTGTAAAAATAATATTATCATTAACTCTAGGAGGGATATGCCATATGAGGACTGTGTGTATGTGTAACTAGGAGGGATATGAGGACTGTATGTGTAACTAGTCAAGTCAAGAGTCAAGAGTTTTAATTGTCACAGCATACAAGTACACAATGAAATGCGGGTGGTCTTCTAGGAGGGATATGAGGACTGTATGTGTAACTAGGAGGGATATGAGGACTGTGTGTAACTAGGAGGGATATGAGGACTGTGTGTAACTAGGAGGGATATGAGGACTGTGTGTAACTAGGAGGGATATGAGGACTGTGTGTATGTGTAACTAGGAGGGATATGAGGACTGTATGTGTAACTAGGAGGGATATGAGGACTGTGTGTAACTAGGAGGGATATGAGGACTGTGTGTATGTGTAACTAGGAGGGATATGACATATGAGGACTGTGTGTATGTGTAACTAGGAGGGATATGACATGAGGACTGTGTATGTGTAACTAGGAGGGAGGACTGTGTGTATGTGTAACTAGGAGGGATATGAGGACTGTGTGTATGTGTAACTAGGAGGGATATGAGGACTGTGTGTAACTAGGAGGGATATGAGGACTGTGTGATTATAGTTAGTGCTCTCACCACTATGTAACTATGATTATAGTTAGTGCTCTCACCAGTATATCACTATGATTATAGTTATCTACTGTATAATGTCATGTAGGGTAGGTTATCTAGGTTATCAGCTGCACTGTTGAGCTATATAATGCTGTATGTATAATGACAATAAAGACTCTAAATATTCTATTCTATTTCATTTTAATTAGTGGTGGGACTCGATTAAACATTTTAATCGAATTAATTAGAGACTTTATAGTTAATTAATCGAAATTAATCACATTTTAATCGCATATTTGATGCGAAAAGCAACATTTTTCAATTCAAATAAATTTTGGTATACGAGTGAATCAATGAATATACATTATGATTATACATACATTTAAGCAGCAAAATCCTGTATTAGCTACTACACAGACCAATGCAATTTTTTTTTTTTTTTTTAGCGTTTATCACTTTATTTCTACTGGGCAGTCCAGTATAGAGAGAGAGAGAGGAGGAATGGGAGACAGAGTGGGGGGAAGACATTTGGCAAATAACGACGGGTTCGGGAATCGAACCCGGGTCGCCCATGCCGTGGTTCGCCACTGGGGCGGCCCGATCAATGCAATTTTTAACAAAGTGCAGCAATTTTAGGAATAATATATATATAGCGCAAAGGACCTTTTGTAAACTCAAGCACTTTCGAGGTAAAAGTAAAACGCAGTACTTTCAAGTACATTCCAGAACAGTTGACCATTTGGGAAAAAAAACTCTTGATTGATCTCAATTTCTTTTATTTAAATGTTTTCTTTTTAACAAACCAGACAACAAACAACGAGAACAAAGAGAACAAAGAGAAAAAGTAATTTGCGATTTATTATACGTTATACTTAGGGCCCTTTCTCACTCACGTTTGGAGATCGAATCACTGCTCCCGAGAACGGGGGGGGGAGTGTTCTCACTCACCCCTTTTGCGATGCGAAACGGCGCCGATTCGTTTCACCCCCCGCTGAACGGGATCAGTTGGATTAGGTGGTCTCGGAATCGCGCCGTGCGGGTGGCGTGACACACACAACGTCGTTACTGTCATGCTTGCTTGAATTTTGGGCAGATAACACCACACACAGCAACAACTGGAGAATACCCACAAAAACGATATTTATGGGCAATTTGAGAGTTCAGACCTCAACCAAAAAAAAGTGGATGAAAACATGAAGTTATTGTTATAAGGACCCCAGTCCAAGCTACAACAGTCTGCATTCCCTTAACAATTGTTTGTATTGAGCCTAGGGATGCCCCCCGGACCCCGGTTTTAAACGGGAACCGGTACTATATTAGAAAATACCGGAGTATTTATAAGCTCCGACGTCCTCGGTACTGCTATCGATACTCTAGAGAAATTATTATTATTATTATTATTATTATTTAAAAGTTGCGAACGATCTCTCCTCTCTGTCTCTGCACGAGAAGCGAGTCGCAGCGAGTCATTATTACACACACTCCTCGCGAGTCGCGCTACACATACATACGGGTACTCCTTAATGAAAGCGCTGTCAATAGTATGCAGCTGCAGCACGTCAGACCGCAGCGCTTACAAGCCCCGCACATACAAGCCCCACACACCTGATGTGCTGCAGCTGGAAGCATCTCAGCGCTGTCTCCGTGCTGACGCGCGCTGCACACAGACACAGACAGCTCTGCATGGACTGAGTCGTGATGGCGGATAGAGCGAAGCGTTCACAAGTGCAACAAAACATTTGCCAGTAAGGGTGGCAATACGAGCAATCTATCAAAACATTTGTTTGCAAAACACTATATTAGTTTGCAGAAATGCGCCGTATTCGACTGCCTTGCGCGCAGTGGTCCATCTGCATCCACGTCCACTGCAGCCGGTAAGCCAAGATACGGAGTTTCCTAGGCTAATAACGAATTATTACAAATAGGCTAATAAACAAAATAATTGTTTAGCTACAAATACTACAATCTAAAAACTTTTTATAGATCGTCAAGCTGAGGTCAGCCACCAATGTGTCCCAGTGAGCCCACCACACATCCTCCCTCTACCTCCACCACCCAAAGTCCTTTCTCCCTAGCAGCTAGAGGAAAGATGACAGAGGATAGGGTGAACGAGTGTCACAGGGCTGTGACAAAGTTTGTTGTCAAAGGCCTGCACCCGTTCTCTACAGTGGAGTCCAAGGACTTTAGGTAACAACTAATCATTCAGTGTATATCGTTTTTTTTGTATACATAGTTGTCTAACTTGTCTGTTGTTGTTATAAGTTATTATTGAAGCAGCTATTCCCACCACTCCACACAAATTTACAATAATTCAATCATTTCTAATCTTTACTGTAGGGAGATGACCAATGCTCTCAACTGCAAATATAAAAATCATAAAAAAATTATCAAAAAGAACCGATAAGAGTATCGATAAAGTACCGAACCGTTAAGCAGTATCGATAGGAGTAGTAGTATCGATAAAATCCTAACGATACCCATCCCTAATTGAGCCGTATTGTGTTATTGTGTATGCAATATGTTAAATAAAGTTTACATCCATTCATTGTGCTAGCATTACCGATTCGGCGATTGCATGAGCAGCTGGCTAACGTTAGCTATCAGACGGACCCTGCTAGCTCAGAGCTCCTCTTTCAATCTTAACAAGCATTAAACAAATGGCCCAGTCATCTATTCACCGTTGTTTAATACACACAGTGTTGTCTCTAATGTTATCTAGCTACTGATGGCTCCCGATATCATCAGTTTGGTGCTGGCTAACTAGCGTGAGCTAACGTTAGCTTCTAGCCACAATGCTATATCGTTATAATGGCATCTTCCATTCACGTTAGCATGCAGCTAACAATGTAGCTAACAAAAGTCACCGATCTTTTTTGAGACTAAACTATCCGCTCTTGGTGGTCACTTGTGTTGATGTTAGTTTTGTTTCATCAACAAATGACAGGCAGAACACAGTGAATGTATCCGTTTTGTTTATTGCACGTTCTTTGCTGAAAAGAAAGTGCTACAGGCTATACTAGACTAGGCTAAGCTAACTAGCGTTAACTGTTAGCTTAGCGTTAGCCCTGGGAAACGCTCAAAAGCGAACTCTACAACACCATCCATTCGTGATAAAATGGGGTGGGTTATATTGACAAGGCTTGACAACAGAGGTTCAAATATAACTTCATATTTATTGCTTATTTATTCATTTTATATCAGCATTCAGTCTCCAGCGCCATGTTAACACTTCCTGTGTTTACATTTTCGAACGTGACATCATCACCTACGGCAAGCGTAAACGCTCAAAAAGGCAAACCGTAAACAGAACCCGGAACGAAACAAGACTGCAGTGTGTACGCAAACTAGAGGGGGGAGAGGGGGGGGGGGGGAGTTCGCATCAGATCTCAGAATGGACTAGAACGAAATGGAATGGAACCGAATAGGTGAGTGAGAAAGGGCCCTTATAGCACATGCATGAGTCTGGTCTCCTTTTTTTATCCACTTTTTCTCCTCCTGTTTTTCTGTGTTTTTCTCCCATCCCAATTTAGTCATGCCAATTCCCGCCTCCCCTTCCTGGTCGTTGCTCGCATGTGCCCCCCACTGGTCGGTCTAGGGAGGGTTGAAGAATCTATCGCATGTCCCCTCCGATACATGCGGAGTCAGCCAGCCACTTTTTTTCACCTGCCAGCGCAGACTCTCATTGGTGAGGTGTAACGCGTGGGAGGTCACACTACCCTCACCATCTCCCTCCCTCGCTGTGCAGGCGCCCTGACCGACCTGTAGGAGTCGCTGTTTACAATGACCAGAATACCACCCCACCGGCTTCCACCCGCTGACTCTGCCAATTGAGCCAGTATGACGGCCGGCCAAGCTTTTCGCATCAAATATTGATATGTGATTAATTTAGATTAATTAACTATAAAGTCTCGAATTCATTCGATTAACATTTTTTATTGAGTCCCACCACTAATTAAAATGAAATAGAATAGAATATTTAGAGTCTTTATTGTCATTATACAGACAGCATTATATAGCTCAACAGTGCAGCTGATGTCTCCATAGCTATAATATAGAATATAGATATAGCTCTACAAACAAGGTGACGCACTCCTATCTTTAAAGCGTGGCATAGCTACAACGGGACCCGGCTAATGGCTGGTGCTGAATGAGTTAATAAACATTAATATTTGTAGTTGTCTACAGTCTGGTTAAGATGTGGGGACTGACCCTGCTGTTGATCATGGAGGCTTCTCACACAGCTTATAGTGAATATGGAGTCTTTGGTATCAGCCTCCTCCAGGCCTTGAAGCTGCTCTCCCTCCTGACTGGTCCAGGTTTCCTCCTGTTCCTCTTTAATCTGTGAGGGCTCTGGGTCCTCCTGGTCCAGACCGGGGCCCCCCTCCTGCTGCTCAGGGGGAACCTCCTTACAGACTGACAGCTGTGGGGGGTCTGGAGGGAAGAACAGATAATTGAAGAACATAAACGGTCAACCAGAATTATCTTTGCTAGTCCGATGCCACACTGTATGTAAGTGCTGTATTTCTCTCAACTCATACTATGCACCACCTAGCATACATCAGTGACTATCACGACCATTATTAATGGTAAAGCTATCACAAATGCTCCACATAGATTCCCTTTATAACTTTATAAGCGTACATGGTAGAAACATGGGGTTTTGATTAGTGTTTTACTACAGTTCTAATGTATCCAGTAAACCCTCCAATGTACAGCCCCCCCCCCCCCACCCCACATACCCAACCTCCTCCAATGTACAGTTTCTTCCCCCTCAAATGTATATACTCTCTTTTTAGACTATTTTTGTACTCATAAACACTAAACGGTACTGTATATTTGTAGATCTGGTATGTCATAAATGTCTACATGTAACAGTACTGTCTATCTGTATGTCATGTATGTCATATATGTTATGATGAAGTGAAAATGGGGGACCCTGATATAAACAAGACGAAAGTCTTTCTCTGGTCTGCATCCCCTTAACAATTGTGTGTATTGAAGTGTACACTGTATTGTACCCAGGGAACAAAATAACTGCACGCCATTCGCCAAATGCGTGTAGATTTACCGTCTGGCGGCTAAAAATAATTGTCTGCCCGCCAGCTGGCGTGTAGTTCATATCGATACTCTTATTTTGAAAATCCTGTGCGGGTCTCATTGCCGCCCCAAGCGCAGCTCCAGTCATAATATCTGAGCTCCGGCAGCTAGCAACGTTCAGGTTCATATGATACTCTTATTTTGAAAAACCCTCTAGCAACTCTGCAAGTCATATGATATCCGCCCACTCCGTGTTGGTGTTTCACTTTCTTGAAAACAGAGCAGCAGCGTCAACACAGCAGCGTTAACACAGCAGTGCGCCTACAGACGCGAAATAAGTCTGTGGTGTTTTTTTTCTTCTCACAACGAGTCCAATGCAGCTACATGCTTTGCACCGTCGCCATTCCTTTATGCCCACATCGCCCGAAATGAACGTTTATGTACCAATCACTACAACGTTAACATAAGCTAACAAGCTAATCCTGATGATCAGACGAGGCAGAGCCACAGTGAACAGCACTGAGGAAAGGGAAATGGGGGGGGGGGGGGCACTCTCCCCTTCCCTGTGTGTGTGTGTGTGCGTGCGTTTGGAAAGACGACGGAGTCACTAGTCAGGACTCAGGACAGGAGTATATTATAGTAAACTGAGGATTACTGAGGATGGACAGATAATGTTGATATTCAAATATTAAAAAAGTTTCGAGAGGAGTGGAAGTTTGAAGACAGACTACAATATGATGCAGGGGTGGTGAGTTGAAACACAGTGTGTGTGTGTGTCCCAACCCCACTTCTATGTTTCAATACATTATTTGCATTTAAAACTATTAACGCTGACTCATTCCTTCAGTCCACTCAAAATTATGCTAATATTCCTTATGTTGTTTATGATATTAATTGAAAATAGCATATGAGAGTATTATATGTAATAAGAACACATGGCGATATACTAAAAAGCTATTTATAATTTTTGGCTAGTAAAAGATCTGCCCGGCTGGTACTTTTAAAAATCTACCAGCCAAATGGCTGGTAAGTCAAAAAGTTACGTTTGTTCCCTGGAAGCAGGTAACGCACAGCACCGTTAAATATCAGAAACTAGCAGCGGGTGTTTTACTCACATATAATCCTTTCGCCAAATATCAATAAAATAGGTTTGATTGATTGAGTGACAATTTTATTAACAGATTGCAGAATGGGTACAATCAGGGAACAAACTTAACTGTGTATGTGTAACTAGGAGGGAGGACTGTGTGTATGTGTAACTAGGAGGGATATGAGGACTGTGTGTATGTGTAACTAGGAGGGATATGAGGACTGTGTGTAACTAGGAGGGATATGAGGACTGTGTGATTATAGTTAGTGCTCTCACCACTATGTAACTATGATTATAGTTAGTGCTCTCACCAGTATATCACTATGATTATAGTTATCTACTGTATAATGTCATGTAGGGTAGGTTATCTAGGTTATCAGCTGCACTGTTGAGCTATATAATGCTGTATGTATAATGACAATAAAGACTCTAAATATTCTATTCTATTTCATTTTAATTAGTGGTGGGACTCGATTAAACATTTTAATCAAATTAATTAGAGACTTTATAGTTAATTAATCGAAATTAATCACATTTTAATCGCATATTTGATGCGAAAAGCAAGAATTTTCAATTCAAATAAATGTTGGTATACGAGTGAATCAATGAATATACATTATGATTATACATACATTTAAGCAGCAAAATCCTGTATTAGCTACTACACAGACCAATGCAATTTTTTTTTTTTAGATTTCTTTTTTTAGCGTTTATCACTTTATTTCTACTGGGCAGTCCAGTAGAGAGAGAGAGAGAGAGGAGGAATGGGAGACAGAGTGGGGGGAAGACATTTGGCAAATAACGACGGGTTCGGGAATCGAACCCGGGTCGGCCATGCCGTGGTTCGCCACTGGGGCGGCCCGATCAATGCAATTTTTAACAAAGTGCAGCAATTTTAGGAATAATATATATATATATAGCGCAAAGGACCTTTTGTAAACTCAAGCACTTTCGAGGTAAAAGTAAAACGCAGTACTTTCAAGTACATTCCAGAACAGTTGACCATTTGGGGAAAAAAACTCTTGATTGATCTCAATTTCTTTTATTTAAATGTTTTCTTTTTAACAAACCAGACAACAAACAACGAGAACAAAGAGAACAAAGAGAAAAAGTAATTTGCGATTTATTATACGTTATACTTATAGGACATGCATGAGTCTGGTCTCCTTTTTTTATCCACTTTTTCTCCTCCTGTTTTTCTGTGTTTTTCTCCCATCCCAATTTAGTCATGCCAATTCCCGCCTCCCCTTCCTGGTCGTTGCTCGCATGTGCCCCCCCACTGGTCGGTCTAGGGAGGGTTGAAGAATCTATTGCATGTCCCCTCCGATACATGCAGAGTCAGCCAGCCACTTTTTTTCACCTGCCAGCGCAGACTCTCATTGGTGAGGTGTAACGCGTGGGAGGTCACACTACCCTCACCATCTCCCTCCCTCGCTGTGCAGGCGCCCTGACCGACCTGTAGGAGTCGCTGTTTACAATGACCAGAATACCACCCCACCGGCTTCCACCCGCTGACTCTGCCAATTGAGCCAGTATGACGGCCGGCCAAGCTTTTCGCATCAAATATTGATATGTGATTAATTTAGATTAATTAACTATAAAGTCTCGAATTCATTCGATTAACATTTTTTATTGAGTCCCACCACTAATTAAAATGAAATAGAATAGAATATTTAGAGTCTTTATTGTCATTATACAGACAGCATTATATAGCTCAACAGTGCAGCTGATGTCGCCATAGCTATAATATAGAATATAGATATAGCTCTACAAACAAGGTGACGCACTCCTATCTTTAAAGCGTGGCATAGCTACAACGGGACCCGGCTAATGGCTGGTGCTGAATGAGTTAATAAACATTAATATTTGTAGTTGTCTACAGTCTGGTTAAGATGTGGGGACTGACCCTGCTGTTGATCATGGAGGCTTCTCACACAGCTTATAGTGAATATGGAGTCTTTGGTATCAGCCTCCTCCAGGTCTTGAAGCTGCTCTCCCTCCTGACTGGTCCAGGTTTCCTCCTGTTCCTCTTTAATCTGTGAGGGCTCTGGGTCCTCCTGGTCCAGACCGGGGCCCCCCTCCTGCTGCTCAGGGGGAACCTCCTTACAGACTGACAGCTGTGGGGGGTCTGGAGGGAAGAACAGATAATTGAAGAACATAAATGGTCAACCAGAATTATCTTTGCTAGTCCGATGCCACACTGTATGTAAGTGCTGTATTTCTCTCAACTCATACTATGCACCACCTAGCATACATCAGTGACTATCACGACCATTATTAATGGTAAAGCTATCACAAATGCTCCACATAGATTCCCTTTATAACTTTATAAGCGTACATGGTAGAAACATGGGGTTTTGATTAGTGTTTTACTACAGTTCTAATGTATCCAGTAAACCCTCCAATGTACAGTCCCCCCCCCCCCACCCCACATACCCAACCTCCTCCAATGTACAGTTTCTTCCCCCTCAAATGTATATACTCTCTTTTTAGACTATTTTTGTACTCATAAACACTAAACAGTACTGTATATTTGTAGATCTGGTATGTCATAAATGTCTACATGTAACAGTACTGTCTATCTGTATGTCATGTATGTCATATATGTTATGATGAAGTGAAAATGGGGGACCCTGATATAAACAAGACGAAAGTCTTTCTCTGGTCTGCATCCCCTTAACAATTGTGTGTATTGAGGTGTACACTGTATTGTACCCAGGGAACAAAATAACTGCACGCCATTCGCCAAATGCGTGTAGATTTACCGTTTGGCGGCTAAAAATAATTGTCTGCCCGCCAGCTGGCGTGTAGTTCATATCGATACTCTTATTTTGAAAATCCTGTGCGGGTCTCATTGCCGCCCCAAGCGCAGCTCCAGTCATAATATCTGAGCTCTGGCAGCTAGCAACGTTCAGGTTCATATGATACTCTTATTTTGAAAAACCCTCTAGCAACTCCGCAAGTCATATGATATCCGCCCACTCCGTGTTGGTGTTTCACTTTCTTGAAAACAGAGCAGCAGCGTCAACACAGCAGCGTTAACACAGCAGTGAGCCTACAGACGCAAAATAAGTCTGTGATGTTTTTTTTCTTCTCACAACGAGTCCAATGCAGCTACATGCTTTGCACCGTCGCCATTCCTTTATGCCCACATCGCCCGAAATGAACGTTTATGTACCAATCACTACAGCGTTAACGTAAGCTAAAATAGCATATGAGAGTATTATATGTAATAATAACACATGGCGATATACTAAAAAGCTATTTATAATTTTTGGCTAGTAAAAAATCTGCCCAGCTGGTACTTTTAAAATCTACCAGCCAAATGGCTGGTAAGTCAAAAAGTTAAGTTTGTTCCCTGGAAGCAGGTAACGCACAGCACCGTTAAATATCAGAAACTAGCAGCGGGTGTTTTACTCACATAATCCTTTCGCCAAATATCAATAAAATAGGTTTGATTGATTGAGTGACAATTTTATTAACAGATTGCAGAATGGGTACAATCAGGGAACAAACTTAACTTTTTGACTTACCAGCCATTTGGCTGGTAGATTTTTAAAAGTACCAGCCGGGCAGATTTTTTACTAGCCAAAAATTATAAATAGCTTTTTAGTATATCGCCATGTGTTATTATTACATATAATACTCTCATATGCTATTTTCAATTAATATCATAAACAACATAAGGAATATTGGCATAATTTTGAGTGGACTGAAGGAATGAGTCAGCGTTAATAGTTTTAAATGCAAATAATTTATTGAAACATAGAAGTGGGGTCGGGACACACACTGTGTTTCAACTCACCACCCCTGCATCATATTGTAGTCTGTCTTCAAACTTCCACTCCTTTCGAAACTTTTTTTATATTTGAATATCAACATTATCTGTCCATCCTCAGTAATCCTCAGTTTACTATAATATACTCCTGTCCTGAGTCCTGACTAGTGACTCCGTCGTCTTTCCAAACGCACGCACACACACACAGGGAAGGGGAGAGTGCCCCCCCCCCCCCCATTTCCCTTTCCTCAGTGCTGTTCACTGTGGCTCTGCCTCGTCTGATCATCAGGATTAGCTTGTTAGCTTACGTTAACGTTGTAGTGATTGGTACATAAACGTTCATTTCGGGCGATGTGGGCATAAAGGAATGGCGACGGTGCAAAGCATGTAGCTGCATTGGACTCGTGAGAAGAAAAAAAACATCACAGACTTATTTCGCGTCTGTAGGCGCACTGCTGTGTTAGCGCTTCTGTGTTGACGCTGCTGCTCTGTTTTCAAGAAAGTGAAACACCAACACGGAGTGGGCGGATATCATATGACTCGCGGAGTTGCTAGAGGGTTTTTCAAAATAAGAGTATCATATGAACCTGAACGTTGCTAGCTGCCGGAGCCCAGATATTATGACTGGAGCTGCGCTTGGGGCGGCAATGAGACCCGCACAGGATTTTCAAAATAAGAGTATCGATATGAACTACACGGCAGCTGGTGGGCAGACTATTATTTTTAGCCGCCAGACGGTAAATCTACACGCATTTGGCGAATGGCGTGCAGTTATTTTGTTCCCTGCCCGCAGACATATAATGTTTAATAAAAGTTCCCGCAGTACTGGCCAACCCGTGGACATATATAATGTTTAATAAAAGTTTGCGCAGTACTGGCCAACCCCCGGACATATAGAATGTTTAATAAAAGTCCAGCGGTACTGGCCATCAGTCAAGGGATAACGTTAAACACAGAAGATGGAAAACAGACAGACTGACCAACGGGGAACTGCATCCAACCCTAGTACAACCCTCGAGTATAAGTTACTAGTAAGGACACATTAAATCACAGAGGTGTAATTAGGGATGCCCCGATCGATCGGCCACCGATCGTTATCGGCCGATACTCAGTATAAATATGCAATCTGTGAATTCCGATAATTAGTCATATTCGCCGATAGCGGAAACCGATCAAGCGAAGCTCTCACTCGCTGTCTGTCTCAGACACACACGACCTGCAAACTGCCGCTGCTCCTCCTCCCTAGCCCCGCCTGCCCCCGTGTAGAGTTTGTAAACAAAGAGGTGCGGCTCCTCTGCTCGAGTCTGTAGTGCACTGCATTCGACCTGCGCTAACATTAGCTACCTAGCTATCGTTACTGTTTAAACAAAATTACCCAGTCAACTATTCACGTTTAGTAGGCATTGTCTAACGGTATTTAGCCGGCTAGCTACCGATCGCTCCTGATATCAACAAATGATCCAGAAAGTCTAGTAGTTCATGTTCATACCTCAGTTAGCTTGCGTTAGCTGATGTTCGTTTACTGTTCAAAACGAAATGTCCCATTGAACTAAAGTTCTGTCTTAACGTCATCTAGCCGGCTAGCAGTAGCTACAGATAGCTCTTGATATCAATGTCTTATAACATTGATTTAATGCGTATTCGAGCTGAGGGCTTGCTGAATGTGAAATGACCAAAGCACTTAACGTTACCAATGGGGTCCCGCTGCAGCGCCGGAGAATCCTTTTTGGAGCTGGGCTACTAGAGTACACACAGACAGTGGAGCTGTTTGCAGATAGTGAGCATTTTGACTTGTTGCGTGGTGGCGATGTCTCGCAGTCGCAGATAATACAAGTACAAGTCTAATTATATAATATATATATTTTATAAAAAAAAAAAAAAAAAAATTATATAAAATAATTTTTAATTTCTTTTTAATCAAAAACAATCGGTATCGGATCGGTATCGGCCGATATGGCTCACGACGATCGGTGATCGGTATCGGTGGCAAAAAACGTGATCGGGGCATCCCTAGGTGTAATGTCACTATTGAAACTGTATACAGTGGTTAGCTTCTAGTTAGCGTTTTAGCTATAGCTGCTTGCTAGCTAACGTTAGCCCCGTGTGCGCGTGTGCTCAAAGAAAGCCAGCCCCATGTTAGCTAGGTGTAGCTGTTATGACTATAATGTTTCCAAAAAAGCACCGGACTACGACGTAAGGTTAGACATTTTATTTCATGCTCAAAAGCCCCTGGCTTGCACATTGCAGTCACGAAAGGGACTAGGTCAACCAGTGCACAACAGCACACCAACCCAACTGACGTTACCACAACACATGACAGTAGGGCTGCAACTAATGACTAATTTGGTAGTCGACTAATCTGCCGATTATTTTTTCGATTAGTCGACTAATCGAAAACCAATGTAAACAAAAAAAAAAATTTTTTTTTTTTTTTTTTATTACCTATCTTTGTGAAAGTGGCTTCTCAGCTCTGGTCCAGCTGAAGACAGAGCAGAGGAACAGATTGGACATTGAGCATGACCTCAGAGTTGCTTGTCTACCATCACCCCAGACTTTGAGACTCTTGTCAGGACCAAACAACAACATCATAACATGATGATCCCATAGCAAATTAAAATAATGACTCATGAAACATTTGAATTTGGATCTTTAAGCCACTTTAAATGAAAATTTATTTGAAGAACAATACAGCAATCACTCATAACAAGATAAATAAATTAAATAATACAAATTAAAGTGGAAGTGTACTTTAAATAACTTTTGTTTGCTGTGTGTGAGAGGAGTCCGTGTGTGTGTGTATGTGTGTGTGTCTTACTCTGATCGCTGTGTGAGTGAGAGGAGTGTGTGTACTGTGTAATTTGTGTGTGTGTCTTACTCTGATCGCTGTGTGAGTGAGAGGTGTGTACTGTGTAATTTGTGTATGTGTGTGTGTGTGTGTGTCTTACTCTGATCGCTGTGTGTGAGTGAGAGGAGTGTGAATGTGTGTGTGTCTTACTCTGATCGCTGTGTGTGAGAGAGAGGAGTGTGAATGTGTGTGTCTTACTCTGATCGCTGTGTGTGAGTGAGAGGAGTGTGTATGTGTGTGTCTTACTCTGATCGCTGTGTGTGAGTGAGAGGAGTGCGTGTGTAATGTATTGTGTGTCTAGTCTGATCATCATCTCCTGCAGGGGAACAATGTTTTCAATGTCCAAAATTTGCTATGGGATCAGCATGTTATGATGTTGTCTGGAACCCTGAGAAGCCACTCTCACAAAGATAGGTAGTGCACAAAAAAAAAAAAAAAAAAAAAAATTAATCATTTTTTTTTTTTTTTTTTTATATATATATATTTTTTAATGACTAATCGACGAAAACAATTTCTCGTCAACGATTTTTTATAATCGACGTCGTCGATTATGTCGACTAATCGTTGCAGCCCTACATGACAGTACTTCACAGCACTGTCGTAAGACCACCGTGCTGTCTTAAAGGAACACCGACCCAGATACATACACAACATTGACGCGGCTTGACAACCGAGGTTCAAAGTTAACTTGATTGATTGATTGAAAACTTTATTAACAGATTGCAGAATGGGTACAATACAGTACAGCTCAATACACACAATTGTTAAGGGAATTCAGACCAGAGAAAGACTTTCATCTTGTTTACATCAGGGTCCCCCATTTTCAATTCATCATAACATATGACATACAGATAGACAGTACTGCTACATCTATACACTTCACAACATACTTCGGTTTTTTTCTTTCACTGCCCAACCCAGTCCAACCCAGCATCTTTCACTGCCCAGTTCAGCCCAACCCAGTCCAGAATAGATCCCTCTTTCATGTTAATATGTTTTATGCTAATATTGTGAAGAGTAGAGACACTGTTATTAATGTTTTATGCTAATAAATATTTTAAAGAGTAGAGAGACGGTGTGATTATTACTATGATTGAAAATCAATTTAGACGAAGACATACAAAGAAGTAATTATCACAATTAGGGATTTTTTTTGGCTGGTAAAAAATCTGTTTGGCTGGTAAAAAAAATCTGATACTCGCCAGTTGGCTGGTAAGCCAAAAAGTTAGTTTCCTCCCCTGTTGACAAGCTAAAAGCAATTGGTTTTGATAGTTTATCAGTGAGCTGGATGCAATCCTACCTTGAGGGGAGAGAACAGATGGTGGAGGTAAACGGTACTCTATCCCCCCCACTCACAGTGAGCTGTGGTGTTCCACAAGGAAGCATACTAGGACCGCTACTGTTCCTAATTTATGCAAATGACATGTCGTCAGCTTGTGACAGCAACTTGTTCTTGTTCACGGATGACTCAGCCCTGCTGGTCTCTGACAAGAACAAGTTACAGGTTGTAAAAACCCTCAGCTCAGAACTCGGCAGAATCTGCACCTGGCTCGCTGATAACAAACTATCATTACACCTGGGTAAAACAGAGTCCATTCTCTTCGGATCAAATAACAAACTCAGCAAGACCGACGGCTTCTCAGTTACAGTGGGTGACAATATTGTCACAACAAGGAAAGATGAAATTACATACCTAGGTTCCATCCTAGCTCAGCAAATCTTTCTTGTGACAAAATGGCATCCAAGGTAATAAAAAAAAGTCAACCAACGAACTAGATTCTTGTACCGGATCTCCTCCCTGGTAAACAAGAATACCCTGAAGACTCTGGCAGGAGCACTCATTCAAGGGTACTACGACTATGCTTGCACCTCATGGTACCAAAGCACCTCAAAGGCGCTAAAAACAAGATTACAAACCACAAAACAAACTGGTCAGACTTCTACTTGACCTTACCCCTAGAACCCACCTCACCCCTGCCCACTTTGACTACCTAGGATGGCTTAGAGTAGACGACAGAGTACAGCAACTTGCAATGGGCCTGGTCTACAAGATACACTACACAACCAAGGCACCCATGTACATGTCAAAATACTTCCCAAAGGTCAGTGAATACCACGACCACAACACCAGAGGAAGCGCAACAAATCATGTTAAACCCAGATTCGGCTCAAACAAGGGACTAAACACGTTTTGCAATTATGCCACATCAATGTGGAACGCCCTACCCAAAGCTGTAAAGGAATGTGAATCCCTACCCACATTCAAAACCGCTCTTAAAGAGCACCTACAGGAGGCTGCAATTCGAAACTGGCCACCGTAAATGTCCATACCCCCCCCACCCCCTCCTAATAGTCAGTCTCCTCCCCACATTATCTCCCCACCGCGAATGTATAATTATCTCCCACCCACCCCCTCCTAATGTACAGTCCCCTCCACATTATTATACTGTCAGGGTCTATGGGTAACAGTACTGTATATTTGCATATCGTCACAGATGTAACAGTACTATATACCTGTATGTCATGTATGTCCCTATGCCATAAATGTCATGATGTCATATATGTTGTGTATGTCATAAATGTCACTATGAATTGAAAATGGGGGACCCTGATGTAAACAAGACAAACGTCTTTCTCTGGTCTGCATACCCTTAACAATTGTGTGTATTGAGCCGTACTGTATTGTACCCAGATTCTGCAATCTGTTAAATAAAGTTCATTCATTGTTTTACTACAGTTCTTGTATTGATATTTGGCGAAAGGATACATATATGCGAGTAAAACACCCGTTGCTAGTTTCTGATATTTAACGGTGCTGTGCGTTACCTGCTTCGTTCCGCCATAACCTGTAAAATCATCTGCAAAACAGATAGAAAACACAAACCTGCTCTTTGTAACTTTATATCTTGGGTTTCAGAAGGATGTCCAGCAGCTTGTTTTGACGCTCGGTCTGCCATTTTGACCGGGAATCCTTCTCCTAATTCATCGTTAATCATATTTTCAATGATATCCTCAACAGCTGTTTTAGTCGCTCTTTAACAAGAGCCTCCATCTGTTCTATTTGAGACATTTCTAAATGTGAAATTAAAACTCCATTCCTTCCTGATGCTCTAGCTCGCCCTACCTCGCCTCGCCTCGGCCCTTCTCACTTCCTGTATTTTGTCACGTGGGCAACACAAGGTGCGTCATTGGCGGGTTTACTCCTCCTATCCACAGGCAAGGAAACTATACAATAAGGAAGAGTCATTAGGCTTGGTCGAGATGGATTTCGGTTTGCCTCAACTATCAGAGAGGGGTCTGCAGAACTGGAGCTACGATTTGTAGAGACGCCTCTCGTCTACTAGTTGAGGCAAACCGAAATCCATCTCGACCAAGGCTAATGACTCTTCCTTATTGTATAGTTTCCTTGCCTGTGGATAGGAGGAGTAAACCCGCCAATGACGCACCTTGTGTTGCCCACGTGACAAAATACAGGAAGTGAGAAAGGCCGAGGCGAGGCGAGGTAGGGCGAGCTAGAGCATCAGGAAGGAATGGAGTTTTAATTTCACATTTAGAAATGTCTCAAATAGAACAGATGGAGGCTCTTGTTAAAGAGCGACTAAAACAGCTGTTGAGGATATCATTGAAAATATGATTAACGATGAATTAGGAGAAGGATTCCCGGTCAAAATGGCAGACCGAGCGTCAAAACAAGCTGCTGGACATCCTTCTGAAACCCAAGATATAAAGTTACAAAGAGCAGGTTTGTGTTTTCAATCTGTTTTGCAGATGATTTTACAGGTTATGGCGGAACGAAGCAGGTAACGCACAGCACCGTTAAATATCAGAAACTAGCAACGGGTGTTTTACTCGCATATGTATCCTTTCGCCAAATATCAATACAAGAACTGTAGTAAAACAATGAATGAACTTTATTTAACAGATTGCAGAATCTGGGTACAATACAGTACGGCTCAATACACACAATTGTTAAGGGTATGCAGACCAGAGAAAGACGTTTGTCTTGTTTACATCAGGGTCCCCCATTTTCAATTCATAGTGACATTTATGACATACACAACATATATGACATCATGACATTTATGGCATAGGGACATACATGACATACAGGTATATAGTACTGTTACATCTGTGACGATATGCAAATATACAGTACTGTTACCCATAGACCCTGACAGTATAATAATGTGGAGGGGACTGTACATTAGGAGGGGGTGGGTGGGAGAGAATTATACATTCGCGTGGGGAGATAATGTGGGGAGGAGACTGACTATTAGGAGGGGGTGGGGGGGTATGGACATTTACGGTGGCCAGTTTCGAATTGCAGCCTCCTGTAGGTGCTCTTTAAGAGCGGTTTTGAATGTGGGTAGGGATTCACATTCCTTTACAGCTTTGGGTAGGGCGTTCCACATTGATGTGGCATAATTGCAAAACGTGTTTAGTCCCTTGTTTGAGCCGAATCTGGGTTTAACATGATTTGTTGCGCTTCCTCTGGTGTTGTGGTCGTGGTATTCACTGACCTTTGGGAAGTATTTTGACATGTACATGGGTGCCTTGGTTGTGTAGTGTATCTTGTAGACCAGGCCCATTGCAAGTTGCTGTACTCTGTCGTCTACTCTAAGCCATCCTAGGTAGTCAAAGTGGGCTGGGGTGAGGTGGGTTCTAGGGGTAAGGTCAAGTAGAAGTCTGACCAGTTTGTTTTGTGATGTTTGTAATCTTGTTTTTAGCGCCTTTGAGGTGCTTTGGTACCATGAGGTGCAAGCATAGTCGTAGTACCCTTGAATGAGTGCTCCTGCCAGAGTCTTCAGGGTATTCTTGTTTACCAGAGAGGAGATCCGGTACAAGAATCTAGTTCGTTGGTTGACTTTTTTTTATTACCTTGGATGCCATTTTGTCACAAGAAAGATTTGCTGAGCTAGGATGGAACCTAGGTATGTAATTTCATCTTTCCTTGTTGTGACAATATTGTCACCCACTGTAACTGAGAAGCCGTCGGTCTTGCTGAGTTTGTTATTTGATCCGAAGAGAATGGACTCTGTTTTACCCAGGTGTAATGATAGTTTGTTATCAGCGAGCCAGGTGCAGATTCTGCCGAGTTCTGAGCTGAGGGTTTTTACAACCTGTAACTTGTTCTTGTCAGAGACCAGCAGGGCTGAGTCATCCGTGAACAAGAACAAGTTGCTGTCACAAGCTGACGACATGTCATTTGCATAAATTAGGAACAGTAGCGGTTCCTTGTGGAACACCACAGCTCACTGTGAGTGGGGGGGATAGAGTACCGTTTACCTCCACCATCTGTTCTCTCCCCTCAAGGTAGGATTGCATCCAGCTCACTGATAAACTATCAAAACCAATTGCTTTTAGCTTGACAGGGGAGGAAACTAACTTTTTGGCTTACCAGCCAACTGGCGAGTATCAGATTTTTTTTTACCAGCCAAACAGATTTTTAACCAGCCAAAGAAAATCCCTAATTGTGATAATTACTTCTTTGTATGTCTTCGTCTAAATTGATTTTCAATCATAGTAATAATCACACCGTCTCTCTACTCTTTAAAATATTTATTAGCATAAAACATTAATAACAGTGTCTCTACTCTTCACAATATTAGCATAAAACATATTAACATGAAAGAGGGATCTATTCTGGACTGGGTTGGGCTGAACTGGGCAGTGAAAGATGCTGGGTTGGACTGGGTTGGGCAGTGAAAGAAAAAAACCGAAGTATGTTGTGAAGTGTATAGATGTAGCAGTACTGTCTATCTGTATGTCATATGTTATGATGAATTGAAAATGGGGGACCCTGATGTAAACAAGATGAAAGTCTTTCTCTGGTCTGAATTCCCTTAACAATTGTGTGTATTGAGCCGTACTGTATTGTACCCATTCTGCAATCTGTTAATAAAGTTTTCAATCAATCAATCAAGTTAACTTTGAACCTCGGTTGTCAAGCCGCGTCAATGTTGTGTATGCATCTGGGTCGGTGTTCCTTTAAGACAGCACGGTGGTCTTACGACAGTGCTGTGAAGTACTGTCATGTGTTGTGGTAACGTCAGTTGGGTTGGTGTGCTGTTGTGCACTGGTTGACCTAGTCCCTTTCGTGACTGCGATGTGCAAGCCAGGGGCTTTTGAGCATGAAATAAAATGTCTAACCTAAGACCTTACGTCGTAGTCCGGTGCTTTTTTGGAAACATTATAGTCATAACAGCTACACCTAGCTAACATGGGGCTGGCTTTCTTTGAGCACACGCGCACACGGGGCTAACGTTAGCTAGCAAGCAGCTATAGCTAAACCGCTAACTAGAAGCTAACCACTGTATACAGTTCCAATAGTGAAAATTACACCTCTGTGATTTAATGTGTCCTTACTAGTAACTTATACCCGAGGGTTGTACTAGGGTTGGATGCAGTTCCCCGTTGGTCAGTCTGTCTGTTTTCCATCTTCTGTGTTTAACGTTATCCCTTGACTGATGGCCAGTACCGCTGGACTTTTATTAAACATTCTATATGTCCGGGGGTTGGCCAGTACTGCGCAAACTTTTATTAAACATTATATATGTCCGCGGGTTGGCCAGTACTGCAGGAACTTTTATTAAACATTATATGTCTGCGGGCAGGGAACAAAATAACTGCACGCCATTCGCCAAATGCGTGTAGATTTACCGTCTGGCGGCTAAAAATAATAGTCTGCCCGCCAGCTGCCGTGTAGTTCATATCGATACTCTTATTTTGAAAATCCTGTGCGGGTCTCATTGCCGCCCCAAGCGCAGCTCCAGTCATAATATCTGGGCTCCGGCATAACGGTGCTGTGCGTTACCTGCTTCCAGGGAACAAACTTAACTTTTTGACTTACCAGCCATCTGGCTGGTAGATTTTTAAAAGTACCAGCTGGGCAGATTTTTTACTAGCCAAAAATTATAAATGGCTTTTTAGTATATCGCCATGTGTTATTATTACATATAATACTCTCATATGCTATTTTAGCTTACGTTAACGTTGTAGTGATTGGTACATAAACGTTCATTTCGGGCGATGTGGGCATAAAGGAATGGCGACGGTGCAAAGCACTGCTTATCTCTTACAGAATGACCTCCTAGACCCTAATCAGTCAGGCTTCAGGACTGGTCACTCCACAGAGACAGCCCTCATTGCGGTCACAGAGGCACTTCACTTAGCAAAAGCGAAAGGCCTCTCCTCTGTCCTGATTCTCCTAGATCTATCTGCAGCCTTCGACACAGTCAACCACCAGATCCTCCTCGCGGCCCTCGCAGGAATGGGAGTGGCTGGCTCTGCGCTGACATGGTTGTCATCATACCTCAATGACCGCTCCTACCAAGTGTCATGGAGAGGGACCCTGTCGGCCACCCGCCCCCTGCGGACGGGTGTCCCCCAGGGCTCGGTTTTAGGACCCCTTCTCTTCTCCCTCTACACTAAATCACTGGGTAACATTATCACGTCTCATGGCTTCTCCTACCACTGTTATGCCGACGATACTCAACTCTTCCTCTCCTTCCCTCCCTCAGATATCCACGTCTCTGAGCGGATCTCGGCCTGTCTGTCCGACATCTCCGCCTGGATGACGACCAACCACCTCAAACTGAACCTAAGCAAAACAGAATTGCTCCACCTGCCGGCCAAATCCTCCCCCCTGACCGACCTTTCCATCACAGTCGAGAATGCAGCTGTGACCGCGTCCCCGACCGCCAAGAACCTTGGTGTTGTCCTCGACGACCAGTTGAACTTCTCTGCTCACATCGCAGCGACAACCAGAACCTGCCGATTCCTCCTGAGCAACGTCAGAAGGATACGCCCCTTCCTGACAAAAGAAGCCACCCAACTCCTCGTCCAATCAACAGTCATCTCCCGCCTCGACTACTGCAACGCACTGCTCGCTGGCCTCCCGGCCACTGCCACTAAGCCTCTTCAACTCATTCAGAACGCAGCGGCCCGCCTGATCTCAAACCTACCGAAGTCGGCCCATGTCACCCCACTTCTTAGGGACCTGCACTGGCTCCCCATTGCTGCACGAATCCGCTTCAAGGCCCTTGACCTAGCATACCGTGCGGCAAAGGGAACTGCTCCCGCCTACCTCCGGTCAATGGTCTCTAACTACACACCCTCAAGACCCCTACGCTCTGCATCTTCTGGCCGCCTCAGACCTACTCCTATCCAAGCTCCGGGAGGGTCATCAAAGAGAAGTCGCCTATTCTCAGTCCTTGCCCCACAATGGTGGAATGAACTACCCACCCCAGTTAGGACAGCCGAAACACGTCCAATCTTTCGCCGTCGACTAAAGACTCACTTCTTCAACCATTATCTGAATAAAAAAAAAAAAAAAAAAAAAAAAAAAAAAAAAAAAATAATAATCTAACCCTAACTAACCATACTGTCATGCACTTGTCCTAATAAACTAACCTACACTGTAGCACTCAACACTTTGATGAACATTGTTACTCAGCTGATAGAGTTGTGCTCTTCCTGATGGCTTGTCGTACAGAACTTGTAAGTCGCTTTGGATAAAAGCGTCAGCTAAATGACTAAATGTAAATGTAAATGCATGTAGCTGCATTGGACTCGTTGTGAGAAGAAAAAAAACATCACACTTATTTTGCGTCTGTAGGCGCACTGCTGTGTTAGCGCTTCTGTGTTGACGCTGCTGCTCTGTTTTCAAGAAAGTGAAACACCAACACGGAGTGGGCGGATATCATATGACTTGCGGAGTTGCTAGAGGGTTTTTCAAAATAAGAGTATCATATTAACCTGAACGTTGCTAGCTGCCGGAGCTCAGATATTATGACTGGAGCTGCGTTTGGGGCGGCAATGAGACCCGCACAGGATTTTCAAAATAAGAGTATCGATATGAACTACACGCCAGCTGGCGGTCAGACAATTATTTTTAGCCGCCAAACGGTAAATCTACACGCATTTGGCGAATGGCGTGCAGTTATTTTGTTCCCTGGGTACAATACAGTGTACACCTCAATACACACAATTGTTAAGGGGATGCAGACCAGAGAAAGACTTTCGTCTTGTTTATATCAGGGTCCCCCATTTTCACTTCATCATAACATATATGACATACATGACATACAGATAGACAGTACTGTTACATGTAGACATTTATGACATACCAGATCTACAAATATACAGTACTGTTTAGTGTTTATGAGTACAAAAATAGTCTAAAAAGAGAGTATATACATTTGAGGGGGAAGAAACTGTACATTGGAGGAGGTTGGGTATGTGGGGTGGGGACTGTACATTGGAGGGTTTACTGGATACATTAGAACTGTAGTAAAACACTAATCAAAACCCCATGTTTCTACCATGTACGCAGTACGCTTATAAATCTATGTGGAGCATTTGTGATAGCTTTACCATTAATAATGGTCGTGATAGTCACTGATGTATGCTAGGTGGTGCATAGTATGAGTTGAGAGAAATACAGCACTTGCATACAGTGTGGCATCGGACTAGCAAAGATAATTCTGGTTGACCGTTTATGTTCTTCAATTATCTGTTCTTCCCTCCAGACCCCCCACAGCTGTCAGTCTGTAAGGAGGTTCCCCCTGAGCAGCAAGAGGGGGGCCCCAGTCTGGACCAGGAGGACCCAGAGCCCTCACAGATTAAAGAGGAACAGGAGGAAACCTGGACCAGTCAGGAGGGAGAGCAGCTTCAAGGCCTGGAGGAGGCTGATACCAAAGACTCCATATTCACTATAAGCTGTGTGAGAAGCCTCCATGATCAACAGCAGGGTCAGTCCCCACATCTTAACCAGACTGTAGACAACTACAAATATTAATGTTTATTAACTCATTCAGCACCAGCCATTAGCCGGGTCCCGTTGTAGCTATGCCACGCTTTAAAGATAGGAGTGCGTCACCTTGTTTGTAGAGCTATATCTATATTATAGCTATGGAGACATCAGCTGCACTGTTGAGCTATATAATGCTGTCTGTATAATGACAATAAAGACTCTAAATATTCTATTCTATTTCATTTTAATTAGTGGTGGGACTCAATAAAAAATGTTAATCGAATGAATTCGAGACTTTATAGTTAATTAATCTAAATTAATCACATATCAATATTTGATGCGAAAAGCTTGGCCGGCCGTCATACTGGCTCAATTGGCAGAGTCAGCGGGTGGAAGCCGGTGGGGTGGTATTCTGGTCATTGTAAACAGCGACTCCTACAGGTCGGTCAGGGCGCCTGCACAGCGAGGGAGGGAGATGGTGAGGGTAGTGTGACCTCCCACGCGTTACACCTCACCAATGAGAGTCTGCGCTGGCAGGTGAAAAAAAGTGGCTGGCTGACTCCGCATGTATCGGAGGGGACATGCGATAGATTCTTCAACCCTCCCTAGACCGACCAGTGGGGGGCACATGCGAGCAACGACCAGGAAGGGGAGGCGGGAATTGGCATGACTAAATTGGGATGGGAGAAAAACACAGAAAAACAGGAGGAGAAAAAGTGGATAAAAAAAGGAGACCAGACTCATGCATGTGCTATAAGTATAACGTATAATTAATCTCAAATAACTTTTTCTCTTTGTTCTCTTTGTTCTCGTTGTTTGTTGTCTGGTTTGTTAAAAAGAAAACATTTAAATAAAAGAAATTGAGATCAATCAAGAGTTTTTTTTCCCCAAATGGTCAACTGTTCTGGAATGTACTTGAAATTACTGCGTTTTACTTTTACCTCGAAAGTGCTTGAGTTTACAAAAGGTCCTTTGCGCTATATATATATTATTCCTAAAATTGCTGCACTTTGTTAAAAATTGCATTGATCGGGCCGCCCCAGTGGCGAACCACGGCATGGCCGACCCGGGTTCGATTCCCGAACCCGTCATTATTTGCCAAATGTCTTCCCCCCACTCTGTCTCCCATTCCTCCTCTCTCTCTCTCTACTGGACTGCCCAGTAGAAATAAAGTGATAAACGCTAAAAAAAAATTGCATTGGTCTGTGTAGTAGCTAATACAGGATTTTGCTGCTTAAATGTATGTATAATCATGTATGTATTGATTCACTCGTATACCAAAATTTATTTGAATTGAAATGTTTTGCTTTTCGCATCAAATATGCGATTAAAATGTGATTAATTTCGATTAATTAACTATAAAGTCTCTAATTAATTCGATTAAAATGTTTAATCGAGTCCCACCACTAATTAAAATGAAATAGAATAGAATATTTAGAGTCTTTATTGTCATTATACATACAGCATTATATAGCTCAACAGTGCAGCTGATAACCTAGATAACCTACCCTACATGACATTATACAGTAGATAACTATAATCATAGTGATATACTGGTGAGAGCACTAACTATAATCATAGTTACATAGTGGTGAGAGCACTAACTATAATCACACAGTCCTCATATCCCTCCTAGTTACACACAGTCCTCATATCCCTCCTAGTTACACATACACACAGTCCTCATATCCCTCCTAGTTACACATACACACAGTCCTCCCTCCTAGTTACACATACACAGTTAAGTTTGTTCCCTGATTGTACCCATTCTGCAATCTGTTAATAAAATTGTCACTCAATCAATCAAACCTATTTTATTGATATTTGGCGAAAGGATTATATGTGAGTAAAACACCCGCTGCTAGTTTATGATATTTAACGGTGCTGTGCGTTACCTGCTTCCAGGGAACAAACTTAACTTTTTTACTTACCAGCCACTTGGCTGGTAGATTTTTAAAAGTACCAGCCGGGCAGATCTTTTACTAGCCAAAAATTATAAATAGCTTTTTAGTATATCGCCATGTGTTATTATTACATATAATACTCTCATATGCTATTTTCAATTAATATCATAAACAACATAAGGAATATTAGCATAATTTTGAGTGGACTGAAGGAATGAGTCAGCGTTAATAGTTTTAAATGCAAATAATTTATTGAAACATAGAAGTGGGGTTGGGACACACACACACTGTGTTTCAACTCACCACCCCTGCATCATATTGTAGTCTGTCTTCAAACTTCCACTCCTCTCGAAACTTTTTTAATATTTGAATATCAACATTATCTGTCCATCCTCAGTAATCCTCAGTTTACTATAATATACTCCTGTCCTGAGTCCTGACTAGTGACTCTGTCGTCTTTCCAAACGCACGCACACACACACACACACCAGGGTTTCCGTTAGAATTTTTTTTTGCAGGTCTGAGTGTCCGGTAGATTTCACTCTACCGGACAAATGGGATAAATTCCGGTCAGAGTTTATTGAGCTTAAAAACAATTGATAGGCCTATATAAAGAATGACATCCTCAAGGCATTTATAATATTCTAACTTAAAACTAGGCTACTTTTGCGTATATACAGTCATTAATATATTCCAAATAAAATAAGTCCATCGAGACTGCGTGCTGCTGCCGACTTGAGGTGTCTGTGGGCAGTCTGCCCGACATTAATAAACAGCAGTCTGTTATAATCACATTTTTATGAGCTAACGAATTCCGTTATATTGGACATTTGTATTAATTATATCAAGCGAAGAAATGAGAAATTTGGCAGAGAGAGACGGCAACAGTATCGTGGGTTTGCGGTTTGCGTGATGTATATCTCCACCTCCCAACGACTTGGTGCTGGTCATAATGTCCGGTGAAAATAATTCCCTCTAAGCACAATTTGATTATTTGAATTGTATTAAAATAGGCTAAAATTAAATAGCCTATGCGATGAACGATTCATTACATTTGTTTCATCGTTGCTACACCAAGCAGCCGGTCTATGACAAAGCTGTAACTCAGCGCGAGCTTGCTGCTGCTAGATTTGCAAGAAGCATCCAGCTGCAGACCCGCAGAGCAGCTGTGTTTCCAGGACCGCACTGTGTACTGCACTGTGCCAGCAAAGCTGGTGGGTTCTGTGAGTCTGCAGCTGCATGCTTTTCGCAAATCTAGCAGCAAGCTCTCGCTGACACAGCGTCGTCATGTTAGACCGGCTGCTTGGTGAAGCAACGATAACAAATGTAATGATTGTTTCGTTCATCGCATAGGCTATTTAATTTTAGCCTATTTGAATACAATTCAAATAATCAAATTGTGCTTAGAGGGAATTATTTTCACCGGACATTATGACCGGAGAGATTAAATATGTCGGACTTCAACAGATTTTGCCGGTCAAATACCGATAATTACCGGCTAACGGAAACGCTGACACACACACAGGGAAGGGGAGAGTGCCCCCCCCCCCCCATTTCCCTTTCCTCAGTGCTGTTCACTGTGGCTCTGCCTCGTCTGATCATCAGGATTAGCTTGTTAGCTTACGTTAACGTTGTAGTGATTGGTACATAAACGTTCATTTCGGACGATGTGGGCATAAAGGAATGGCGACGGTGCAAAGCATGTAGCTGCATTGGACTCGTTGTGAGAAGAAAAAAAACATCACAGACTTATTTCGCGTCTGTAGGCGCACTGCTGTGTTAACGCTGCTGTGTTGACGCTGCTGCTCTGTTTTCAAGAAAGTGAAACACCAACACGGAGTGGGCGGATATCATATGACTTGCGGAGTTGCTAGAGGGTTTTTCAAAATAAGAGTATCATATGAACCTGAACGTTGCTAGCTGCCGGAGCTCAGATATTATGACTGGAGCTGCGCTTGGGGCGGCAATGAGACCCGCACAGGATTTTCAAAATAAGAGTATCGATATGAACTACACGCCAGCTGGCGGGCAGACAATTATTTTTAGCCGCCAGACGGTAAATCTACACGCATTTGGCGAATGGCGTGCAGTTATTTTGTTCCCTGGGTACAATACAGTGTACACCTCAATACACACAATTGTTAAGGGGATGCAGACCAGAGAAAGACTTTCGTCTTGTTTATATCAGGGTCCCCCATTTTCACTTCATCATAACATATATGACATACATGACATACAGATAGACAGTACTGTTACATGTAGACATTTATGACATACCAGATCTACAAATATACAGTACTGTTTAGTGTTTATGAGTACAAAAATAGTCTAAAAAGAGAGTATATACATTTGAGGGGGAAGAAACTGTACATTGGAGGAGGTTGGGTATGTGGGGTGGGGGGGGGGGACTGTACATTGGAGGGTTTACTGGATACATTAGAACTGTAGTAAAACACGAATCAAAACCCCATGTTTCTACCATGTACGCTTATAAAGTTATAAAGGGAATCTATGTGGAGCATTTGTGATAGCTTTACCATTAATAATGGTCGTGATAGTCACTGATGTATGCTAGGTGGTGCATAGTATGAGTTGAGAGAAATACAGCACTTACATACAGTGTGGCATCGGACTAGCAAAGATAATTCTGGTTGACCGTTTATGTTCTTCAATTATCTATTCTTCCCTCCAGACCCCCCACAGCTGTCAGTCTGTAAGGAGGTTCCCCCTGAGCAGCAGGAGGGGGGCCCCGGTCTGGACCAGGAGGACCCAGAGCCCTCACAGATTAAAGAGGAACAGGAGGAAACCTGGACCAGTCAGGAGGGAGAGCAGCTTCAAGGCCTGGAGGAGGCTGATACCAAAGACTCCATATTCACTATAAGCTGTGTGAGAAGCCTCCATGATCAACAGCAGGGTCAGTCCCCACATCTTAACCAGACTGTAGACAACTACAAATATGAATGTTTATTAACTCATTCAGCACCAGCCATTAGCCGGGTCCCGTTGTAGCTATGCCACGCTTTAAAGATAGGAGTGCGTCACCTTGTTTGTAGAGCTATATCTATATTCTATATCAGGGTTAGAAATTAAAAAAAAATTTCAAGGGCTTTTTTTGCCCCCCTTAATTGATTTTCGGGGGCTTTTTTTTGTATTTCGGGGGCACTGAATTTTTATGATAAACGGTAGGTGGGACGGTTCACAAAATGGACGGTTCGGTTCGTATCACGGTTTTGGGGTCACGGTTTTCAGTTCGGTTCAATATACGTACATTTTTATAAAAAAAAATGTAACACTCAAATCTAAACATGCTTCTCATTTATTAAAAAAAAAATTAAAAAGTTTACAGTGTTACAGTGTTTACAGCCTTAAATAATGTTTGGCACACAAAGACCGAACTGACTGAAAAATATAGGCTACATTTGTAGTATTAACTTAGTGCAAACAAACAATATGCTCAGCCA
Source organism: Notolepis coatsorum (assembly GCF_963971535.1). NCBI lineage: Eukaryota > Metazoa > Chordata > Actinopteri > Aulopiformes > Paralepididae > Notolepis > Notolepis coatsorum. The sequence continues at coordinate 216,905,801 of NC_140166.1, forward strand.
GCACTAGACTTTCCTTTCTTTAATATAAACACAAAAAAACAATGTCAACCATGTTTAAATTCCCTGATTGTCAGTTCTTAATGGAAAGATTCGTGTTCTGCTTGAAATTATTATGTATCTGTCTACATTTATTTAGACTAACATTATTTAAATATTGAGTGCAACTGTGGTGGATTACGTAATTCGGTGAGTTGGAACTATCTATGGGTTGGCGCCGGGTCCCCACGGACATTTTAGTGTCACGCACCTTCAGCTCAGGCAATGTTATTATCAGCTCCGGTAGCTCCGGTAACGTTAGGAGGTGATGGCATGCAGTGGGAAAGCGGCAATAGTCCCGGTTGGAGTTAGTAAAACACAGTTGTATGTTAGCCTTCTTGGATGTTGAATAAACGCCTATCATTGTCTTTAAACACCCCGCCTCTCAGACTCCCATTTCCTCCTCTGATAGCTAGTAGCTACGGTAACATTTCGTTGACTGTATTACCTCGCGGGCTGATTCTATAGTTAAAACGTGCGTTGTGTTGTACAAACTGCTAACGCTATGGCAAGATGTGTGTATGCCTATGTAATGTTAATGGCTATGTTTTTAAAGTCGTAATGAAGATTGATTTAGATTGTGCTTGCCATTTGTACACAAACTGACTAGCACCTGGCTCAGCTGCAGTGCTGCTGCAGCAGCCAGTGCTCACCTCCGCCAAATGATTTTTTTTTATTTGCGCGTCATCTGAACCGTACGATACACAGACGCCATTACCGGATAAATATATATATATAATTAGTAAACTGTCGGGGGCATTTTGTGCCCCCCTTAACTGATTTTCGAGGGCATTTTGTCCATTTTCAAGGGCATTATGCCCCAAGCCCCCGTTAATTTCGAACCCTGTTCTATATTATAGCTATGGAGACATCAGCTGCACTGTTGAGCTATATAATGCTGTCTGTATAATGACAATAAAGACTCTAAATATTCTATTCTATTTCATTTTAATTAGTGGTGGGACTCAATAAAAAATGTTAATCGAATGAATTCGAGACTTTATAGTTAATTAATCTAAATTAATCACATATCAATATTTGATGCGAAAAGCTTGGCCGGCCGTCATACTGGCTCAATTGGCCATTGTAAACAGCGACTCCTACAGGTCGGTCAGGGCGCCTGCACAGCGAGGGAGGGAGATTGTAACTGAGGGGTACAATTCCCTGACTGTATTAATCAAGTATTGATATCATTAAATCACTACCGTCTTGTACATTACTGGCCAATACCGTACAAAGGTATATTAGATGACAACACTTCCACAATAACAGGTTTCCACTCAAATACTAATTTAGAATATTTATTACATCAAAATAGTATTACATTATATACTTTGTTCACTTTAGATGCGCTTATAAGGCAAAGAATGTGCAGGCAAATCAATAATGAATATTAAGTAATTAGATCTAGGGATATTCTGGGCAGGGGGGGTGTACTACCGGTTGTAAGCCAGCAGGGGGGGGCAATGCTCTATGAAAGTCAATGGTCCACGGAGGCGATATCACCCTTGTGTCAGCGGGGAATGCAGCCTGGTCCCAGGGTGCGTGCCGCGTAGGTGAAAGCCGTGGAGTCTCTGGTACGACAGAGACGGGCTTGAGTGATGGTCTCACGGGCAGGTGTAGATCCCACAGTAGCGGGGTAGACGGTTCTCTGTTCCAGCAGCTTGGTCAAAGCAATGAAGAATAATAATCCTTGCCGGAAAGTGGCACTGCTGGCGGGGTGTAAATCCTCCGTGGTGTGCGGTGTAGGTATCCTCCGGTGCGTGGTAGTGCACGGTTGAACTTGACGTTACTATCTATCCTATTAGCACGCGGCAATTAAGTGCTCTATGTAGACGCACAATTACTCACTTCACGTGGTCTTTGACTCGTAATGAAGGTTTACTAATAAATAGAGAACGATACGTTAAACGAACGTATTAGGATAACACGAGACTCTATCTTGGGGCAATGCGAGCCCTGCTCTGCCCACGTTGCGTAGTGGGTGAGACGTTGCTTGGATAACTGGAACTGAACGAGACTGAACGGGACAATGGACTAAGAGACTAAGAGGAGTTCTACATTTCTTGCGCCCTATTTATATGTACCGTGGACAAATAGTGCCATTCGTATTTTGGTAGCCGTATTCATGGACAGAAGCTGGGCATGTACAGACATATCTCGTCGGTACCTTTGAAGGCAGCTCTAGGGGGTAAGGCGCTGGCGCCAGGGGATCGCTTCCAATAGGAGAACGAATATCATGGTCTGTCCTGTAGACTAAAGGGACATTCCGTATATATGTACAAAGAATATACAGGGGATATCAAACGATATACAAATATTATACATGGGATCTCAGGCAATAAATATATATATTCGGTTTAATCTGACCCTTTGTAACAGCCGCCCCCTAATTAGTCCCACCTAATTAGCTAAGCAGAGACAGATTAACCGCACTGTCCACTACTCAATGTCTGTGAGGGGTCGGGCAGTTCACAAAGTCAGGGGTCATGGTCGTCATTAGGCGAGTCGGGGAGCCTTGGCGACTCTATCAGCCTCGCCACGGGTCGCTTGTAGATCCGCCCTTGGCCGAGCACTTCTGCCACTCTGACCTTTCCGTCGGCACCAGTGGTCACTTTGCTTACGCGGCCGGCCGGCCACGCAGCTCGGGGTGGTGACTGGTCTATGGTCATGACGACTGGACGGGATGAAGGGGGGCTTAGGAGGAAGCGGGCCTGAGACTGCTTTGATCTGTGCTTGGCTGTGCTTTCTCCTCCTCCGTCTGTTTCTCTTGTTCGCTCTGTACCCCGTGTGAGGAGGGGCCGGTCCCGGCCGCCCCATCAAGGAGTCGCTTGGGGTGCTGGGTTCGAGGTCAGCTACGTCTGAAGCGCAGCTGAGGGGGGTGGAGTTCCGAACTCCCTCTGGTACCCACGGTTCTCTCACGGGCCTCTCGCTTAATGTCAATAGCCTCTGCTGTACGGGGGAGAGGCCGGTGTCTTCTTCTGTCGCTCTGGAGTGGAGGCAGCTAGTGGCTGCTGTTCGGTTGAGAGATTTAGCGAGGGGGCCTTGTAGTGTCCACCCTAGGCGGGTCTCGACTGCTGCAGGACAGCCTCGGGTTCCGGTATGGACCCGGTCTATCGGGACAATGAGGTCTGCATGGTCGGAGCCTATCAGCAGGGTCGGGGTGGCGCCGTCTATGAGCGGGATAGGTAGTTGACGCAGGTGCACATATTTATCCATCAGCTGTGGGATGGGGTAGGTGTACTGTGATAGTCCTATTTCTTGGCTGGTGAAAGCATTTGTAATCCTATACCGTCGCTCTGGCTGCCCGCTTGCTGCGATAGTGAAGGAGACATTCTCGCCCTTTATCGTCTTTAAATCTCTTCTTATTGTCCGAATCGTCATTTGGTTCTCGCTCCCCCGCAGTCCCAGCTGGGCCGCAGCGGACGCGAGCAGAAGGGTCTTCTCTGACCCGTCATCAAGGACGGCGTAAGTGTCCATGACTTTGTCCTCGTGGCTCAGGAGCACCCTGACCACTTTGAGGAGCACACGGGGGGTCCCGCTATGCTGGGGGTCTATGTGGAGCACTCCTGTCTCGGGTGGTGACGTAGACTCTATATGGTGCGAGTCGCACCTTGACTCCCAGTGTCTGCCGTAGCAGTCGGGACACCAGGGAGCGGTCTGGTGGAACTTTGGTTCTGGTGCCACCGCCTCGGCATGGTACATCACCGCGACGGGCCCACTCTGTTGTCCTGGGTGATGCCTGTTGATGTCATGCAGGACCTCCAGGTGGGTGCCACCGCACCTGCTGCACTTCTTTTTCAAGCGGCACTCAGCTGCTAGGTGGCTGCGCGCGCAGCGGAAGCAGCGGCGGTGGTCCTTGACCCACTGGCTCACATCATCCGTGGTCAGCTTCTTGAAATCTTCGCACTGATAGAGCCGATGTTCTCCCTCACAGTACTGGCACTCAATCTTCCACTGGTCCTCTTTCGTCGAGGGGGTGTTGTGGTTCTGGTGCTGCGGTACTGATTCGGCTTGGTGCATAACAGTCACCGATCTTCTTCCATCGTTTATTCTCCTGGGTCCCTCTCTGGAGCTTGCGTGCTCCGCCCGAACGTATCCAGTCGTAAGCTGCTGACTTCTCTCGCCAGGAAGTCGGCTAGATCAAGGAGGGATGGTTCGGGGCCGTTAGGATCCCGGTGGTCTCTCTGCCGCCTAAAACGCTCTTGTCTTGCGGGTGGCAGCTTCTCTAAGATCCTCTCGACGTTAGAGTTGGCGTATAGCTCATGCATGCCCTTTTCCCGTTGCGCTCCCAGCATCCCTACCAGGGACTGCACTTTGATTGACAGGTCGTCTAGTGAGCGATTGTCTGTTGCTGGGGGTAAGCGGTCAATATGCCTTATCTCTTCTATTACGTAATCCCATATACGTCCATATCTCTGGTCCAGCGCCGCTAGGGCCGCTGTGTATGGTGTCGAAGAGGTGGCATAGGCCAGCGCTATATTGTGCGCTCGCGGTACTTTCAGGTGCTTCAGTAATATTGCATACTTGTGGCGTTCATCAGCGACATCCACCATCATTGTCTCTAGGCACATCCGGAGCTCCGTGTACTGTGCTCGACTCTCATAGGCGAAGTCGGGAAATGACGGCGTGGCAATGTATGATGTCATGGATGACTGGCACATCGGTGAGCGTTGGGGGAGAGGCCTCCTAGGCGAGTCTCCTCTTGCGTGTCGTCTTGGGCTGGTACTTGGTGGGTACCGAAGGTCGGGTACCCAGGTGCTGTTCCTCGGGGCTGACGGTGCGTCAAACTCACCCGTGAGTTGAGTCGGGGGTTTGTAACGCAGGGCCTCGGGGCTGACTTCTGGGCTGTACTGGACCTCCTGGTCCTGAGTACGTTGCTGCTGGTCGGCTTGACACTCCTCCTCCTCCTCCTCCTCTTCCTCTGCTAGGACCTGGAGTCTTTTGTTCAGTCTCTCGGCGTGGTCCGGTTCTTCCCGGTTGCTGGGTCTCGTATGGACCGGCCGGGGAGGGGGTTCCGAGACGTGGGCAGGATCCTCCTGTTGACGGGGTCCCGGGTCGCTTCGTCGGGTAGGGGAATGTGTCCTAGACCCATGTCTTGACGATCTCTGGGAGCTCCGTGCGGAGTGAGGGGGTGTCGCCATGGCAACCAGTTTGTCCATCAGCTCCGCCTGCAGCCGGTCGCGCTCTGCCTCGCGCCGGGCATGGGCTGCGTCGCGCGCGGCTTCGCGCTGGGCATTGGCGATGTCGCGCTGTGCGTTGGCGACGTCGCGCTGGGCATTGGCGCTGGCATGGGCGGCGTGGAGCTGTGCATTTGCGACGTCGGCGCGGCTTCTCTCGATGTTCTCTTCTGTCTGGAGGCGTCTGGTCTCCAGTCTTATTCGGTCGTCTTCGCTCCTTTGTTGCGCCTGGAAGCGCTCTCGCTCACCTGCGAAATGTTCGCGCTCGCACGTCTGTTGCGCTTGAAGTCGATCGCGTTCGGTGGAGGCTGCCAGGGTGGCGATGAGTGCCTGCGCCAGCATCTTGTCCGCCTCGCTGGGGGAAGACGCCGTTCGGGGCGATCGGCTCCCGGCAGTACTTGTTGGAGATCCGTTCTCCTGTTGCGTACCGAGGAGATCCGTCTCCTGGGTGCGCGTCTCTTTAGGGTTGTCTTCCTCCCGGAGCTGATCGGGGGCTATTTCTTCGGTATTGTCTGGGGGTAAAGTCGTGTCAGTTCCCTCCTGGTCCCCACCGTGAGCTTGGTCAGTTACATTAGCACCCACTAGGGCCTCTGTGGTCGGGGTAACCTGGTTGTTAAGGTCAGACATAATTTTACTTTCTACCTTTTCCGCGTTTAACTTCCCTTTAAAGCTAGGTATTGGACTGACAGAGTATGCCTCTAGATAGGGAGGTGGCTGCCGTCTGCGCTGCGGGCGATCTAGCTTAGGAGAACCGTTTGTGGAGTGTTCGTCATCGGCCATGTCAATATTAATATTATATTAATATTACGCTAATTATTCTCCGGCTATCGAAGGACCAATTGTAACTGAGGGGTACAATTCCCTGACTGTATTAATCAAGTATTGATATCATTAAATCACTACCGTCTTGTACATTACTGGCCAATACCGTACAAAGGTATATTAGATGACAACACTTCCACAATAACAGGTTTCCACTCAAATACTCATTTAGAATATTTATTACATCAAAATAGTATTACATTATATACTTTGTTCACTTTAGATGCGCTTATAAGGCAAAGAATGTGCAGGCAAATCAATAATGAATATTAAGTAATTAGATCTAGGGATATTCTGGGCAGGGGGGGTGTACTACCGGTTGTAAGCCAGCAGGGGGGGGCAATGCTCTATGAAAGTCAATGGTCCACGGAGGCGATATCACCCTTGTGTCAGCGGGGAATGCAGCCTGGTCCCAGGGTGCGTGCCGCGTAGGTGAAAGCCGTGGAGTCTCTGGTACGACAGAGACGGGCTTGAGTGATGGTCTCACGGGCAGGTGTAGATCCCACAGTAGCGGGGTAGACGGTTCTCTGTTCCAGCAGCTTGGTCAAAGCAATGAAGAATAATAATCCTTGCCGGAAAGTGGCACTGCTGGCGGGGTGTAAATCCTCCGTGGTGCGCGGTGTAGGTATCCTCCGGTGCGTGGTAGTGCACGGTTGAACTTGACGTTACTATCTATCCTATTAGCACGCGGCAATTAAGTGCTCTATGTAGACGCACAATTACTCACTTCACGTGGTCTTTGACTCGTAATGAAGGTTTACTAATAAATAGAGAACGATACGTTAAACGAACGTATTAGGATAACACGAGACTCTATCTTGGGGCAATGCGAGCCCTGCTCTGCCCACGTTGCGTAGTGGGTGAGACGTTGCTTGGATAACTGGAACTGAACGAGACTGAAGGGGACAATGGACTAAGAGACTAAGAGGAGTTCTACATTTCTTGCGCCCTATTTATATGTACCGTGGACAAATAGTGCCATTCGTATTTTGGTAGCCGTATTCATGGGCAGAAGCTGGGCATGTACAGACATATCTCGTCGGTACCTTTGAAGGCAGCTCTAGGGGGTAAGGCGCTGGCGCCAGGGGATCGCTTCCAATAGGAGAACGAATATCATGGTCTGTCCTGTAGACTAAAGGGACATTCCGTATATATGTACAAAGAATATACAGGGGATATCAAACGATATACAAATATTATACATGGGATCTCAGGCAATAAATATATATATTCGGTTTAATCTGACCCTTTGTAACAGAGATGGTGAGGGTAGTGTGACCTCCCACGCGTTACACCTCACTAATGAGAGTCTGCGCTGGCAGGTGAAAAAAAGTGGCTGGCTGACTCCGCATGTATCGGAGGGGACATGCGATAGATTCTTCAACCCTCCCTAGACCGACCAGTGGGGGGCACATGCGAGCAACGACCAGGAAGGGGAGGCGGGAATTGGCATGACTAAATTGGGATGGGAGAAAAACACAGAAAAACAGGAGGAGAAAAAGTGGATAAAAAAAGGAGACCAGACTCATGCATGTGCTATAAGGGCCCTTTCTCACTCACCTATTCGGTTCCATTCCATTTCGTTCTAGTCCATTCTGAGATCTGATGCGAACAACCCCCCCCTCTCCCCCCTCTAGTTTGCGTACACACTGCAGTCTTGTTTCGTTCCGGGTTCTGTTTACGGTTTGCCTTTTGAGCGTTTACGCTTGCCGTAGGTGATGTCCATAAAACAGGGACACGTCCCCAAGGACTTCAAAATTGCGAGAGTGACCCCTCTGCACAAAAAAGGCAGTAAATTAGACCCAGGCAACTACCGCCCTGTTTCTATCCTTACCTCCATCTCGAAAGTCATGGAAAAAATTGTATACGAACAGGTCGAAAAATACCTTGCGGAAAAAAATCTAATCTACGAATTCCAATCTGGCTTCAGAACATCCCACTCCACTGACACATGCCTTCTCTATTTAAACGACCACATCAAACAAGAGGTGGACGCGGGCAAATACTGCGGCATGGTCATGCTGGACCTACAAAAGGCCTTCGACACTGTCAATCACACCATTCTGATTGACAGGCTAAAAGCAATTGGTTTTGATAGTCTATCAGTGAGCTGGATGCAATCCTACCTGGAGGGGAGAGAGCAGATGGTGGAGGTAAACGGTACCCTATCCCCCCCCCTCACAGTAAGCTGTGGTGTTCCACAAGGAAGCATACTAGGTCCGCTACTGTTCCTAATTTATGCAAATGACATGTCGTCAGCTTGTGACTGCAACTTGTTCCTGTTTGCGGACGACTTAGCCCTGCTGGTCTCTGACAAGAACAAGTTACAGGTTGAAAAAACCCTCAGCTCAGAACTAGGCAAAATCTGCATATGGCTCGCTGATAACAAACTATCATTACACATGGGCAAAACAGAGTCCATTCTCTTCGGTTCAAATAACAAACTCAGCAAGACCGACGGCTTCTCAGTTACAGTGGGTGACAATATTGTCACAAGGAAAGAAGATATTACCTACCTGGGTTCCATCCTAGAGGCAAATCTTTCCTGTGACAAAATGGCATCCAATGTAATAAAAAAAGTCAACCAACGAACTCGATTCTTGTACCGGATCTCCTCACTGGTAAACAAGAATACCCTGAAGACTCTAGCAGGAGCACTCATTCAAGGGTACTACGACTATGCTTGCACCTCATGGTACCAAAGCACCTCAAAGGCGCTAAAAATAAAATTACAAACATCTCAAAACAAACTGGTCAGACTACTGCTTGACCTTACTCCTAGAACCCACCTCACCCCTGCCCACTTTGACAACCTAGGATGGCTTAGAGTAGACGACAGAGTACAGCAACTTGCAATGGGCCTGGTCTACAAGATACACTACACGACCAAGGTACCCATGTACATGACAAAATACTTCCCAAAGGTCAGTGAATACCACGATCACAACACCAGAGGGAGCTCCACAAATCATGTTAAACCCAGATTCGGCTCAAACAAGGGACTAAACACGTTTCGCAATTATGCCACATCAATGTGGAACGCCCTACCCAAAGCTGTAAAGGAATGTGAATCACTACCCACTTTCAAAAACACTCTCAAAAAACACCTAAGGGAGACTGCAACTCGAAACTGGCCCCTGTAAATGTCCGAACACAACCCCCTCCAATGTACAGTAAATTACCAAGTATGGTCTTGTCAATAATCCAATGTACAGTGTTTGTTTGTACAGGTGTACAGTGTCCCCCACCCACCCCTCCTACCCAACCCCCCCCCCCCCCCCCCACTCCTACCCAACCCCCCCCCCCCCCCCCCCCCCCCCACCCACCTACCCAATCCAATGTACAGTTTCTACGTCTAATGTATATACTCTTTTCTTTCTGGACTCTTCTTGTATCACAAACAGTACTGTAATTGCAAATCTGGTATGTCATAAATGTATAGATGTACCAGTACTGTCTATCGGTATGTCATGTATGTCACATATGTTACGATGAATTGAAAATGGGGGACCCTGATGTAAACAAGACGAAAGTCTTTCTCTGGTCTGCATCCCCTTAACAATTGTATGTATTGAGCTGTACTGTACTGTACCCATTCTGCAATCTGTTAATAAAGTTTTCAATCAATCAATCAATGATGTCACGTTCGAAAATGTAAACACAGGAAGTGTTAACATGGCGCTGGAGACTGAATGCTGATATAAAATGAATAAATAAGCAATAAATATGAAGTTATATTTGAACCTCTGTTGTCAAGCCTTGTCAATATAACCCACCCCATTTTATCACGAATGGATGGTGTTGTAGAGTTCGCTTTTGAGCGTTTCCCAGGGATAACGCTAAGCTAACGGTTAACGCTAGTTAGCTTAGCCTAGTCTAGTATAGCCTGTAGCACTTTCTTTTCAGCAAAGAACGTGCAATAAACAAAACGGATAAATTCACTGTGTGTTCTGCCTGTCATTTGTTGATGAAACAAAACTAACATCAACACAAGTGACCACCAAGAGCGGATAGTTTAGTCTCAAAAAAGATCGGTGACTTTTGTTAGCTACATTGTTAGCTGCATGCTAACGTGAATGGAAGATGCCATTATAACAGTATAGCATTGTGGCTAGAAGCTAACGTTAGCTCACGCTAGTTAGCCAGCACCAAACTGATGATATCGGGAGCCATCAGTAGCTAGATAACATTAGAGACAACACTGTGTGTATTAAACAACAGTGAATAGATGACTGGGCCATTTGTTTAATGCTTGTTAAGATTGAAAGAGGAGCTCTGAGCTAGCAGGGTCCGTCTGATAGCTAACGTTAGCCAGCTGCTCATGCAATCGCCGAATCGGTAATGCTAGCACAATGAATGGATGTAAACTTTATTTAACATATTGCATATGGGTACAATACAATACGGCTCAATACAAACAATTGTTAAGGGAATGCAGACTGTTGTAGCTTGGACTGGGGTCCTTATAACAATAACTTCATGTTTTCATCCACTTGTTTTTGGTTGAGGTCTGAACTCTCAAATTGCCCATAAATATCGTTTTTGTGGGTATTCTCCAGTTGTTGCTGTGTGTGGTGTTATCTGCCCAAAATTCAAACAAGCATGACAGTAACGACGTTGTGTGTGTCACGCCCCCCGCACCCGCACGGCGCGATTCCGAGACCACCTAATCCAACTGATCCCGTTCAGCGGGGGGTGAAACGAATCGGCGCCGTTTCGCATCGCAAAAGGGGTGAGTGAGAACACACCCCCCCCCCCCCCCCGTTCTCGGGAGCAGTGATTCGATCTCCAAACGTGAAGTATAGCGTATAATAAATCGCAAATTACTTTTTCTCTTTGTTCTCGTTGTTTGTTGTCTGGTTTGTTAAAAAGAAAACATTTAAATAAAAGAAATTGAGATCAATCAAGAGTTTTTTTCCCCAAATGGTCAACTGTTCTGGAATGTACTTGAAAGTACTGCGTTTTACTTTTACCTCGAAAGTGCTTGAGTTTACAAAAGGTCCTTTGCGCTATATATATATTATTCCTAAAATTGCTGCACTTTGTTAAAAATTGCATTGATCGGGCCGCCCCAGTGGCGAACCACGGCATGGGCGACCCGGGTTCGATTCCCGAACCCGTCGTTATTTGCCAAATGTCTTCCCCCCACTCCGTCTCCCATTCCTCCTCTCTCTCTCTCTCTCTACTGGACTGCCCAGTAGAAATAAAGTGATAAACGCTAAAAAAAAAATCAAAAAAAATAAATTGCATTGGTCTGTGTAGTAGCTAATACAGGATTTTGCTGCTTAAATGTATGTATAATCATAATGTATATTGATTGATTCACTCGTATACCAAAATTTATTTGAATTGAAAAATGTTGCTTTTCGCATCAAATATGCGATTAAAATGTGATTAATTTCGATTAATTAACTATAAAGTCTCTAATTAATTCAATTAAAATGTTTAATCGAGTCCCACCACTAATTAAAATGAAATAGAATAGAATATTTAGAGTCTTTATTGTCATTATACATACAGCATTATATAGCTCAACAGTGCAGCTGATAACCTAGATAACCTACCCTACATGACATTATACAGTAGATAACTATAATCATAGTGATATACTGGTGAGAGCACTAACTATAATCATAGTTACATAGTGGTGAGAGCACTAACTATAATCACACAGTCCTCATATCCCTCCTAGTTACACACAGTCCTCATATCCCTCCTAGTTACACATACACACAGTCCTCATATCCCTCCTAGTTACACATACACACAGACACAGTCCTCCCTCCTAGTTACACATACACAGTCCTCATGTCATATCCCTCCTAGTTACATATACACACAGTCCTCATATGTCATATCCCTCCTAGTTACACATACACACAGTCCTCATATCCCTCCTAGTTACACATACAGTCCTCATATCCCTCCTAGTTACACATACACACAGTCCTATTATGTCATATCCCTCCTAGAGTTAATGATAATATTATTTTTACACTGTAGCCTACTGTACTGGAGCTATAATGGCATGAGAGACTGTTAGGTTCAGCCTACAGGTTATTCTCTATGATGATACACACTCAGACTGGCCAGGGATCAGTCTTACTGGTTATTAAATTTGAAATATGAATATAGAATACTGTCTAAATCACAGGAAGGTAAATAAACAACACACACAGTCCTCATATCCCTCCTAGTTACACATACACAGTCCTCATATTATCCCTCCTAGTTACACATACACAGTCCTCATATTATCCCTCCTAGTTACACATACACACAGTCCTCATATTATCCCTCCTAGTTACACATACACACAGTCCTCATATCCCTCCTAGAGCTAATGATAATGTTATTGTTACACTGTAGCCTACTGTACTGGAGCTATAATGGCATGAGCGACTACAGGTTATTCTCTATGATGATACACACTCAGACTGGCCAGGGATCAGTCATACACCCACACTACCACACACAAACATAAAATAAGTACGTCAACTTACCCATAAAGAAAGCAGAATGTTCCACGACAGACCACAGTGTCATGAAATATGTATGTTGTCCGTGAAGCTTTGCGAATGGCGTTTACTCTCTTGGTGCTTTGCGTGACTTCGGAATCATTGATGCATGTTTGTATAACCGATAGCAGACACATGTCCCTCTCTTTAGGTGTCAATGAGGCCATGTCCAGCCTGCTTTTGTATTATACATTTTTCCGACAGTTTCGTTGTACACGGCAATGCCTGCCGTTTGGAATTCTCTTTTCGCCCTTGATAGCATTTGCAATCATACCTTTTTATTTTTTCCAATTCTTCATTGATGTCACTGTCCACCGTTAAAACAGCCATATTATCTTCGACCGATCTGATCGTTAATTCCGTTGAATAGCCCGGTGTGACGGTCCCGCTGTGAACCGAATCGTCCTCCTCGAAATCCCCTTCAGGCTCAGCTGCGCACGGCAGTATCGGACCAAAATCCAAGTCTTCATCAGAATCTTCGTCATCTGAGGAGCTCACCGGTGCAGAGACTGGGTTGACTCGATTAACAAAGTCTAATATGTACTCGTTCATTAGATCCGATTCATCAATTGCTCTTCCTGATCCAGATAACTTGTTGAGTGCATCCATCGTGACGACTCGAGACACGTTCATTAATCCCATGGTAAGTGTATCAACAGAGGGCGTCGCCCTCTCACTCCCCCAATGCCAACGAAAGCGCTTGTCTTGATTCACATGCACATTTAATTACGCCCCCATGCAATGGACTAAATCACACTCACGCCAACTTATGAGGCTGTAACTGAGTGGCGAGACTAAACAAAAAAGACTAAATCGAAACTAAACAAAAAAAGACAAACGAAAATGCTCAGACCTGTAGTTGACTAAAACTTGACTAAATGAAATATAGATAAAGGTGACTAAATATGATAAACGAAAAACAGCATTTGAGACATGACTAAGACTCAAATAAAAAATAGCTGATGAAATTAACACTGCTGGATAGTTGATGATAAAAAAACATTTAACTTCATTAGATGAAATATTCTAAAATCATTAAGTCTGCTATAAGGCTGTGTGTGTGTGTGTGTGTGTGTGTGTGTGTGTGTGTGCGCGGATGAGGTCAGAGGAGTTTGATAGTATTTACTGAGGATGGCCAGATAATGTTGATTAGGCAGTAGGATATAAACCCGGTTTATGGTAAGGGGTGTGGGTGCAGAAGGAAATGGTTAGAATGAGAGCTCCAGGTATTGACAATGCCAATGCTACGTACTCTACCACATGGCCCCCACAATCTAATGTGTGAATACATAGGCAGTGAGAGCCAGCACCTCCCCTCACTGGTGTTTCGTCAAGTTAGGCCCACGACACCTCAGGAAGGCTCAACAGTTAGTTCCAGTGTCCCAGAACCCCCCCCCCCCCCATGCTCTGATATCCACAAGCCGAACCTCCCTATGTTATCCTATGTCAAAAATAAAATGTCCATATCATACCAATATCACACATGAAACGGCAACAATAGAGAAGAAAAGGAATACTCTTACCCTTTGTTTACGTTGGCTGCCTCCTCCACTGAATCCTCCCAAGGCACGGTCAATTCTATAAAATAAACTAACCACGAGACCATAATACTAGCTCAGGCCTCAAGTTAGTGCTAATTATCTCTCCTGGAACAACAAAAGTTTGTCTTTGAAGTTGTGTTACAAATGGAACGGTCTTTCCCCGCCGAACACAAGTTACTTAACGTTACACAGGTCGCGCTATGCAGATGCTTAGCTTGCTAACGTTAAGATAGCAGTGTAACTTAAGTTACACTATGCATGCTTGATGAAAGCAGAGCAGAGCTCTCTGTCTGTCTGCGTTCGCACCTCTCAAGCACCCTGTAACACGCAGCGGGCCCCGCTTCCCTCCCTCCTTGCATTCCACCCAAAAACTGAATTTCAGTCCAGTTTCTGAACTATTAACAGCGGAGCTGTTTTGTAATCTTCACTCATCTCGCACACTGCAAGTAAATGATTTTTCCGGTTCGCGCACACACATATTATTAGGGGCAAATACGAGGGAAATGCTCGCACTGTAGAGCATATATATAATTATATATATAATTAGTAAACTGTCGGGGGCTTTTCTTGCCCCCCTTAACTGATTTTCGAGGGCATTTGGTCAATTTTCGAGGGCATTTTTGCCCCAAGCCCCCGTTAATTTCGAACCCTGCTATAACGGGTCTGTTTGCTAGTCCCGAGATGAATGTGCTCTCTTGACTCGGCACAGTAGACGCGCGACAGACAGACAGCGTCAATGTGAGAAACACAATCCCCCCCCCCTCTCGCTCTGAATAATATGCATATTAGATCACTCAGTGATTAACCGCGACGGGCATATAGTAAATAAGGATATAAAAGCATGTTAAAGACGCATTTATTGGACGCGTTGCGCGCAGAGTTTACATAGAAACAGCGTGACTCCCGACAGCGCGACATCATCACAACAACACGCGTTAGGTTACAGGTTGTTTCTGTTTCGGTGATATATTTTCGGTGAAAAAACTCTTTCGGCCGAAAGCCGAAAGGCCATTTTTTGCCATTTTCGGCCGAAAACTTTCTGTGGCCAAAATTTCGGTGCATCCCTAATGATTATCTCTAGTCTCTGCCTCTGTAAAATCTGTAGTACTAGAACTCATTAGAATATCTTGAAAATATGCTTTCACCAAGTTTACAATCACCCCTGGCACTCTAAAGAAATCAAAGGCACTCCAAATAAGGCTTTGCGGTACTAAACATAATGACCTAACATCACGTCAGGTTCTCTGTCATACTATGGTGCAGCTTCCTAGAACAGATGTTCTAATCGAGATGCCATGCACTCTTGACCTTTTTCAACACATGTCCTATAGCTTGACTTGGACCTTGTGGTAAAGAACGTTTGTAAAATGACATAATTATAGGTTCAATATTTCTGATTGATGCCGATATGTACTGTCTACTATGGAGCCTTATTGACCTTACTCAGTACATATGGCAATTTTTAAAGCTCTGTAAAATATACATTCATGCCACTGCATCTCAGTACACATCTACTGCAAATTTCTTGTACTTGCACAGAAAAGCACATAACTGTGGCTTTCTGCTGTTTGAAATTACTACTACTATAATATTTACTCAGTACTTAATTGTACTTTACTTTAATTGTACTGAGTAATTGTACTAATTGTAAGGCCAATGTGGCCCCATGCAGGTGATTGATTGATTGAACATTTTATTAACAGATTGCAGAATGGGTACAATACAGTACGGCTCAATACACACAATTGTTAAGGGGATGTAGACCAGAGAAATACTTTCGTTTTGTTTACATCAGGGTCCCCCATTTTCAATTCATAATGAATTGTAAGTAAGGGTGCAATTAGCACCGTGCAATCCATTCTTTGTGGATCCCGCCCTAAGTGTATTTTGAAGGTGGACACGATGGTCATGTCAGTTTAACTATCGGACACGGAGAACTACGTTACGGGAACCAGGGTGGTATCCGCTCCTCATTCTATAACTATATAGATAGTTATTCATATTTATTATTGTTATATTGTAGAAATCTGTGCATTGAAATGTCTGTAAAGTCTCGACAATAGGGGTGTAACGATGCAACCTCACAACGATTAAATTCGATTACGATTCTTCAGGCAACGATTCAATGCATCATGAAATCTCTTCATTTGACCACGATTCGATTCGATTAATTTTCTATCAGTTAATTCCCCAAAAAATTTTGAATACACAAATGTGGCTGGGGGAACTGATTCACTCAGCATGAATGGACTATAGGTCAATAAAAACAATACACACACACAAAAAAAAGATTTGTATTAAAAAAATAATAATAATTAATTATCAATTCTAACATTTTCAAATCGATGCAGTTGAATCGTCACATTAGGATCGATGCATCGTTACACTCCTACTCGACGACGTTGAAAATGAGGGTGACCTCAATTGTCTTTTCGAGAATAAATAAAGGTTTGATGATTCATCCTTTTGCAAAACAGCCATTTACCCTTCTTGTAAGTAATTCATTAGATGATAGACTTTTGAAACAAAATGGGCTGAAACATGGGCCAATTTAAATGAGTAGGAGAGGCGTGAGAATGTTTTTTAAAGATTGGTAAGTCTCGTGTCCCCAGCTCTGGTTGTCGGTGCTCAGCGCTGCTTAAAATATTAAGTTGATCTTCATGTTGACCAACCATCTTCTATATTTTGAAGAGAAACCAAGGATAACCACTTAAGGCCATTTAGATTACATTTGAGCAAATCCGTTTTCCTGACTGGATTATGTTTGACCAACACTGCTAACATCTTTCTATGATGCAGGTTCAGGTTGATTTGTCTGCTAATTCTAAGCTTGTGTTGTTAAGAAGTCTGTGTTCTCTGTTCTTCCCTCCAGACCACCCACAGCTCTCTGTCTGTAAAGAGGAGGTTCCCCCTGAGCAGCAGGAGAGGAGCCTCAGTCTGGACCAGGAGGAGCCAGAGCCCTCACAGATTAAAGAGGAACAGGAGGGAACCTGGAGCAGTCAGGAGGGAGAGCAGCTTCAAGGCCTGGAGGAGGCTGATACCAAAGACTCCATATTCACTATAAGCTGTGTGAGAAGCCTCCATGATCAACAGCAGGGTCAGTCCCCACATCTTAACCAGACTGTAGGAAGCAGAGAGGGGGAGTCTCTACCCAGCACCTCCACTGAACAGATGGAAACAGGAGCTGATGGAGAGGACTGTGGAGCATCAGAACCAAGCAGTGACCGTCAGTCCCTCTCTTCAGACCGCTCTGTAGCTGAGTGTGGAGACACTGACGGGGATGAGGATAGGATGGAGAGTGGACGACCGCAGTCAGGTTTAAAAACGACAAAACCACAGAGTGTGAAAAGACAGAGTTCTGGTATCAGTTCTAAAGGCAAGAGATCCATGGAGTCATCCCATCTGAAATCAGCCAGTAGGGATGCTGCTTGCTGTAAAGTGTGTGGAAAGACTTTCACCTATTATGCCAGTTTTATGAAACATGTTAAAACACATGCTGAAGATGCACCATGTGTCTGTGGTGTGTGTGGAAAACATGTTGAGTCCACAGAGAGTTTGGTGGATCACTTGAATTCCCACAAAACCAAAGAAAACATTTGCAGTATTTGCCACAAAGGATTCACATCCAATTATCATCTTTCTATGCACATGGGACTCCACACAGGAGAGAAACCACATGGCTGTATTGACTGTGGTAAAAGATTCACATCCAATTCTCATCTTTCTATGCACATGAGGACTCATACTGCAGAGAGACCATACAGCTGCAGTGTTTGTGGCAACGGGTTTACTCAAACCTCAGACTTAAAGGTGCACATGAGAATTCACACTGGAGAGAGACCATACAGCTGCAGTGTTTGTGGGAAAGGGTTTAATCACTCCTCAAATTTAAAGGTGCACATGAAGACTCATACTGGAGAGAGACCATGCAGCTGCAGTGTTTGTGGGAAAGGGTGTACTCAAACCTCAGATTTAAAGGTGCACATGAGGACTCATACTGGAGAGAGACCATACAGCTGCAGTGTTTGTGGGAAAGGGTTTACTCAAAGCTCAGACTTAAAGGTGCACATGAGGACTCATACTGGAGAGAGACCATACAGCTGCAGTGTTTGTGGGAAAGGGTTTATTCACTCCTCAACCTTAAAGGTGCACATGAGGACTCATACTGGAGAGAGACCATACAGCTGCAGTGTTTGTGGGAACGGGTTTACTCAAACCTCAGAATTAAAGGTGCACATGAGGACTCATACTGGAGAGAGACCATACAGCTGCAGTGTTTGTGGGAAAGGGTTTACTCAAACCTCAACCTTAAAGGTGCACATGAAGACTCATACCGGAGTGAGACCACACAGCTGCAGTGTTTGTGGGAAAGGGTTTACTCACTCCTCAACCTTAAAGGTGCACATGAAGACTCATACCGGAGTGAGACCACACAGCTGCAGTGTTTGTGGGAAAATGTTTATTCAAGCCTCACACTTAAAGGTGCACATGAAGATTCATACTGGAGAGAGACCATACAGCTGCAGTGTTTGTGGGAAAGGGTTTACTCAAACCTCAGACTTAAAGATGCACATGATGACTCATACTGGAGAGAGACCATACATCTGCAGTGTTTGTGGGAAAATGTTTATTCAAGCCTCACGCTTAAAGGTGCACGTGAAGATTCATACTGGAGAGAAACCATACAGCTGCAGTGTTTGTGGGAAAGGGTTTACTCAAACCTCAACCTTAAAGGTGCACATGAGGACTCATACTGGAGTGAGACCATACAGCTGCAGTGTTTGTGGGAAAGGGTTTACTCGCTCCTCAACCTTAAAGGTGCACATGCAGACTCATACCGGAGTGAGACCACACAGCTGCAGTGTTTGTGGGAAAGGGTTTACTCAAACCTCAGACTTAAAGGTGCACATGAGGACTCATACTGGAGAGAGACCATACAACTGCAGTGTTTGTGGGAAAACGTTTATTCAAGCCTCACACTTAAAGGTGCACATGAAGATTCATACTGGAGAGAGACCATAGAGTGGTTCATGTCAGCTAAGAATACACAATGAGTTGGATCAGAAGTTACATATGACAGGTCATGAATACGAATATGTTTAAACAGTCACTATATTCACTCAGTGAGTTGACTTGTAGTGAATCAAATAGTAAAATGAAACCCCAGGCCCACGTTGAGAACCCACTGGTAGAGGCTACTTGACGCTCATAGTCTCCCATGTTTGATTTATGCTAATTATTATTAGAGGAAGTCACAAGTTCTCTTTAATTTTCTACATCTCTGCAGTTTTAACATGTCTTGCTGTAGAGTTTGTGGGAACAATACAGTATTTGTGTGTATTTGAATTGTCTTTTAACCCCCCTCTGTGATTGTGTTGTTGACATCTCTCTTTCTTTCTTCCTCACTAGCTGGTATACCCCCAAAATATGGGTGAAAATAACATCCGAAGGGGAAGAAACTGTACATTGGAGGGGGTTGGGTGATCAGATTGTTTAGCTCAGTTTGAGGAAATGATAATAAACATTATATTTTCCAAACGATCAACTGAATATTGCAACTTTGCGCTATCGGCTTGACCAAGGTAGTTTAACACTTTAAGTGCCGAAAACGTGTTTAGGCGTCTTTCCTAGCCATGCTAAAGTTGCAGAGGACGCCCTAACTCGTCTTTAATATCAATATTTCAAAAATCTGTGATCGGAATCATATTTCCCCTCTGCAGCCTTCACACACAGTTCTGAGCTCCTCTCAATCCTCTAGCGGTTCAAGAGCGCCATCTGGTGGCCGATCGGCAGAAGCGCCAAACAGGAAGTCATGTGGATGAAGTGGTGATCACCCATATTACTTCCAGGCACTCGCTATAGGTCCCGGGACTCGAGCTCGACACAATACATAGCGATCCGTTGCCAATAACTCGATAAACAACATGATTTGGACGTATATACTATTATACAACCTGGAAATGGACCGGGTATTTCGACATCCCATAATGGAAAACTGTCTACCCCACGCTGATCGCCCAACGGCCCGAGGAGACTGGGGTGAGTTTTAGCGTGTAATATTACTGTGTTCGATACTAACTGATCTGATGAACATATGACCCACATTAGATGAATGGTATAACGCTGCCCACGGAATTATAAACGCCCCCCCTCGCCCATCCGGTCAACATCAGATGACGTGTAGTAACTTCCAGAAGTACGTCCAGTTGGAATTTTTTATATCGCGCCGATTGCTATCAAACTGTATTTCATCATCAATATAATGCATTTGGGGCTATAAATCACGTTCTGGAGAAAGCTGCAGAAAGAGATGAAAACATACTTATACCTTAGATCATATTTTAGTATGAATATGTGAATGAAAAAGTTTAACGTTGCTACACCATGAACAATACATATAGGACCTTGAGTGGGCCCTAATAATGGCAATCTAGCAATAGAATTTAAAAAGTTATAGCCCTGCAAAGAAGGGGAACTTCTCCATGTTAAATAGAGCTGGCAACGGATGGTATATCATGAATTTAGCCTTAGGCAATCAAAGTGTTAATAACAAAGCCAACAAAGTTATTTCACGTCTTTACATTACGTCACGCCCAATTGGTGAGCATTTGTTTTCTAGACGATGGTATTTTCACCCAACCTCATACTATGCGGTTGAGCACATTAGAGTTTGGGTGTAGCAGCTAGCTTCCCCCTAGCTCCTGTGTGTCTCTCCTCTGCACTTCCAACCAGCCTACAAGTCAGCATGTTCAGCATGTTTTTGTTAGCCAGGAGTTTAGGGTCTTTCTTTCTGTTTGTGTAGTTCATCTTAGCTTGTTTAGCTTTAGTTTTTTTTTATTGTTAATTATTTTGCTGTTTGCTCACCCTGAAATCCTAAATAAACCTTCTGAAGGGCTTCAACACCCTTGTTTGTGGTTCTTGGGAGCTGGGCAGAGGGGAGTCACATTTTCATGTTGCCTAAGCCAGTTCGTAACACATGACACAGCAGTAGTTTTAACATGACAGCAGTTGTTTTAACATGACAGCAGTAGTTATAACATGACAGCAGTTGTTTTAACATGACAGCAGTAGTTATAACATGACAGCAGTAGTTATAACATGCCAGCAGTAGTTATAACATGAAAGCAGTAGTTATAACATGCCAGCAGTAGTTATAACATGACTCAGATTCCTTTATTGAGCCATTTGTGTAAAACACATTGGTAATTGTTGCAGCAATACAGTGTATGCTGCAAGTAGTTATAACATGTTATTACATGGCGTTTTCACATTCGCCGAAATGCTTGCTTGTGATTGGTCAACAGCCCCCCGACTGCGGTTATTATTTTTCAATAATGACCGCAGATTTTTCAATAATGACCGCAGAGCGCAGCTGTTCGCAATCAAGCCCACTGACACACTGTTTCAGTGCAATTAGACACTGCCGTGCCGGCGATGACAGGGGGCGGAGCGACGAGCGGAGCGGAGCCAGAACACAGAGGCTGCCCGCGATAATAATAATCACTTTATTTGGGCTGACAGAGCCACAGAACAACTGCAATTTGTCAAATGAATTAGGTATATTGTTAGTAAGTTAGCCATGTAATAAGCGGGATAATGTATAGCCTACTCGGTCATTGTCGCAAAATAATTGACCTTCACTACGTTTAAAACACCTCGGCGCGGCGCCTCGGTATTTTAAACTCCGTGTCGGTCAATTATTTTGCGACAATGACCTCGTAGGCATACATTATCCCTTACACAAAGCAGCAGCTACTGTGGTCTTACAGCTACTAGGGGATTTCTCCCTCCACTTGTGGTCTCATTAAACTTCAACAGTATCGGAGGCAGTGAGCTTAGACCCTCAGCATCACTGTTCCCACAGTCTGATTGGGATGGTGTTTGTTTGGGTGAGAGTTTCGTGAT
This sequence comes from Notolepis coatsorum, assembly GCF_963971535.1. Lineage (NCBI taxonomy): Eukaryota > Metazoa > Chordata > Actinopteri > Aulopiformes > Paralepididae > Notolepis > Notolepis coatsorum. The sequence continues at coordinate 216,927,803 of NC_140166.1, forward strand.
GAACTGCAGACAAAGCCTTTATTTTGCAGTTTTTCATACACAAAGCACATTCAGTTTGCGCCTTCTGTGTTGTGTGTTGTGTGACTTACTGAGTGTATCCTACACTACTGTGTGGAACAGTGTGTGTTACTGAGTGTATCCTACACTACTGTGTAGAACAGTGTGTGTTACTGAGTGTATCCTACACTACTGTGTAGAACAGTGTGTGTTACTGAGTGTATCCTACACTACTGTGTGGAACATTGTGTGTTACTGAGTGTATCCTACACTACTGTGTAGAACAGTGTGTGTTACTGAGTGTATCCTACACTACTGTGTAGAACAGTGTGTGTTACTGAGTGTATCCTACACTACTGCCCGCGTCCACCTCTTGTTTGATGTGGTCGTTCAAATAGAGAAGGCATGTGTCAGTGGAGTGGGATGTGCTGCAGCCAGATTGGAATTCGTAGATTAGATTTCTTTCTGCCAGGTACTTTTCGACCTGTTCGTAGACTATTTTCTCCATGACTTTCGAGATGGAGGTAAGAATAGAAACAGGGCGGTAGTTGCCTGGCTCCAATTCGCTGCCCTCTTTGTGCAGAGGGGTCACTCTCACAATTTGAAGTCCTACATGAAGACTTTGAAGATAACCTACATGAACTTATAAAAGATAATAATCATGCAGATAACCTACATGAACTTATAATAATGTAGCCTACATGAACTTAGAATAAAATATAATAATCACTCAGATAACCTACATTAATGTATAATCATGCAGATAACCTACATTAACTTATAATCAGGGAACAAACTTAACTTTTTGACTTACCAGCCATTTGGCTGGTAGATTTTAAAAACTACCAGCCAGGCAGAATTTTTACTAGCCAAAAATTATAAATAGCTTTTTAGTATATCGCCATGTGTTATTATTACTATAATACTCATATGCTATTTTCAATTAATATCATAAACAACATAAGGAATATTAGCATAATTTTGAGTGGACTGAAGGAATGAGTCAGTGTTAATAGTTTTAAATGCAAATAATTTATTGAAACATAGAAGTGGGGTCGGGACACATCATATTATGTTATGATGAATTGAAAATGGGGGACCCTGATGTAAACAAGACAAGTCTTTCTCTGGTCTGCATCCCCTTAACAATTGTATGTATTGAGCTGTACTGTACTGTACCCATTCTGCAATCTGTTAATAAACTTTTCAATCAATCAATCAATCAATCACACACCGTTTCAACTCACCACTCCCGCATCATATTGTAGTCTAGTCTGTCTTCAAAACTTCCACTCCTCTCGAAACTTTTTTATATTTGAATATCAACATTATCTGTCCATCCTCAGTAATCCTCAGTTTACTATAATATACTCCTGACTGACTTCATCGTCTTTCCAAACGCATGCACCCCCCCCCCCCCCCCCCATTTCCCTTTCCTCAGTCCACACTGTTCTCTATGGCTCTGCTCTGCCTCTGATAACGTAACGTTCATTTCGGGCGATGTGGGCATAAAGGAATGGCGACGGTGCAAAGCATGTTAGATGCACTTGACCCGTTGTGAGAAAAAAGTTGAAGTCTGTTGAAGTCCGAACATTTAAATCTCTCCGGTCATAATGTCCGGTGAAAATAATTCCCTCTAAGCACAATTTGATTATTTGAATTGTATTAAAATAGGCTAAAATTAAATAGCCTATGCGATGAACGAAACAATCATTACATTTGTTTCATCGTTGCTTCACCAAGTAGGTCTAATAATGACAACAATGTTGTCAGCGGGAGCTTGGTGCTGGATTTTGCGAGAAGCATCCAGCTGCAGAGCCACAGAACCCACCAGCGGTGCCCGCACGGTGCAGTACTCTAATTCAGCCATTGGCAATTCAGCTGTTGGGTGGGGGGCGCTGCTGAGCGGTCCCCAGACCGGAGCTGAAAACACTGCTGCTCTGTGGCTCTGCAGCTGCATGCTTCTCGCAAAATCCAGCACCAAGCTCCCGCTGATGCAGTGGATTTTGGCGGGCAGATCTTAATTTCTAGTCGCCAAACATTAAATCTACAAGCCATTGGCGAATGGCCAGACCAGGCTGCAGAAACAAATGAGTGGGGGGGCATAAAATGTTCTCGGGGGGGCACAATGGTTTTTCAACACGGGTTCCCTTTTATACGTTTCAGCTGGGACAACAGCGCCGTGGCTTGCTTGGTGCTGCCCACGGTGCTGAACTAAACAGCAGAGAGGCAATTGAAAAATCAAATTTCTCCCTATCTTAAGAACATTCACTTATACAAAAACAGACTGAACGGATATATATAACAGACCTGCTGGGGCAGCGAACTGAGAGCAGGGGACACAAACAGGCTGCATAAGATGGTCAGGAAGGCCAGTAGCGTGGTTGGGGTGGAGCTGGACTGTAGCGAGGGTGGCGGAGAGGAGGAACCTTGCTAAGCTCCAGGCCATCAGGGAAAACCCCTCCCACCCACTATACACAGACTTGGCTGACAGGAGGAGCATGTTATAGGCTGAGGCTCACACTACCTAAATGCAGCACTGAACGGCACAGGAAGTCCTTCATTCCGACAGCCATCAGACTATACAATGCATCACTGTGCCTCACTGCATCACTGAGCACAGAGTGACAGTTACCATCTTCCTGGGCCCTCATTCATCAACGTGACGTAGAAAATGTTCTATTTCCATACTTAAGCACAGAATTTAGAATCTGTGCACGCACAAAAAAAAACTGGATTTATCACACATGCGTACACAGGTTCTACGCACACCTGTCTTGATAAATATGACTTTGATCCTACGTTTGAGCTTGTGCACTGTTTTAAGTATTTGCATACCAGAACCGCCCCGATTAACCATATACAGTAATGGAATACCCCCATGAAATGTGGAAAAATGGACTAAGCCGAGGGAAGCGTGTTATGTGACAGGCTGACAGATGTGTACACGTACGGTGATGTCGGATATGATATCTATTAACCATTGCTGCCTGGGCAGCGCAAACACTAATAAAGACCGTGCTGGAATATGACTGCCTTTTCCCGTTTTGTTTGATTAATACCCAGGGATTAAAGTTCTCCTCAATTTTATTCCAAATCGCGACGGATTTTCCGTCAATTTTCTACCTGCTGCATATGATTTCTAGAGGCATACAATCTATTTTGATGTCAGTATTGGGTAGCCTATATAAACAATAATACGAGAGCATATACAAGAACAATGAATCTCACTGCCATGTATGATGTAGCCTGCCTTTCAATACATGAACTTGAATTCCATCATGTTTGTGTGCGGGACTCACAAGGCTGTTGTCACAATGGGTGGTACCGGTACAGTAATAACAGTCTACACAATATCACGATGGACCATGCCATGTAGCCTATGTTCTATTATGATATGATCTGTGACGACAAATGTTCTAGAATGTTTGATTAAGATATCATACTCCGACAGCATGCCTATTGTTGTGAAGGATCAGATTAAACCGAATATATATATTTATTTATGGATATATATTTAATAGTATTTGTATATCGTTTGATATCCCTTGTATATTCTTTGTACATATACACTGAATATCCCTTTAGTCTACTACAGCCCATAATAGTTCATTCTCTCATTGGACAAGAACCTGGCGCCAGCAGACAAGCCCCTTGAGTCAAGTTCAATAGTGCCGACGAACATGTCCCAACTAGCCCCGGTTCCGCGTAGGAATACGGCTACCGAAATACGAATGGTACTATTTGTTCACCGTGCATATAAATATGGCGCAAGTAAAGTAGAACTTTCTTTTAGTCCTTTACCCTCCAACCTAGTAACAGACGTGAAGCCTCACCCACGACCCACGTGTGGTGCAGTATGGCCTATTTGGCCCCAGAATAGGCATTGAGACCTCGTGTAAATTCATAGCTGAATTGTCATAGTTTGGCACTGTACCGTCGAGTGGGACGTATTTCTATTAAGTTAATAATAGTCTATTATGTATGGTGCATCGTTCGGTTAGAGTTCTAAAGTGAGCAGCACCCCCATCGTTTCCTCGCGTTATCTAGAGTCTTAACCAGGCTGGGCAGACCACGCGTGGTGCTTTCATCCGAGGAGTTCTGGGCGAGGACGAGTGGACCTGCACATTGGATTACCTACCCGGACGACTGCTGAGCCTATACGGCATGGAATATCTATTTGCTTTGGGTGCTTTGATTTGTGGAGCGGATAACAGCCAACGCCGGTGAGTGTTGGAATTACCCCAGAGAGGAGCCCAGGTGAGACGGCGCTCAACCCAGACCGAGGCCGCCTCGCTTCTCCTTCGTTGTGGACCTACAGCCTACAGCTACCGTCTACAAGAGGGCCCAAGTGTATTCATCTGTGGATCAAGATCCTGCGGGCACTGTGTTCTGTACCTGAATTCTCCCCAGGAATCGTTGGCCAGATGGGATGCAGCTGACGGCTCTCCAACCCCCCCCCCCCCTACTGACTTACAACCAGCAGGACCCCTTTAGTATCCCGCTATAATCCTTAAGTACCATCGCTATAGTTCCCTAAAGAACCAAGTTGTATACTTGCTTCCTGCGTAACCAGAGATTGGACATTCAGTGTTGATTTGCCTACGAATACTCATTTGCCTTACAAGTGCATTCAAATCATAAATGTAATTAAGTGAATGTTGTATATACCTTTTGCTATATTAAACCTTCGACTGTTATATTTGTGTGGACATGATTTCATATGTGGGAAAGTGTTCATCATACTTAGATATCGTGTACTGTATGGCCAGAAGTTAAAGTACATCAAGCGGTAGTGGTTTAATGATACCATACTTATCAATAGTCAGGGAATTGTACCCCTCAGTTACACCTATGATCAACAAAAACGCAAACTTGAATCCCATCATCATATTTACATAGTCTGTCCACTATCTGGTGTCATTGCAATGCGTTTTTTATTCTTTCTTATACAGTAAAAAGGGGGAAGAACACTATATCGTGGGTGTTCATATGACTTGTATTCTGCTTACAGCTTCGAAATTCCACTTGTTTCGTTTAACGTAAAGCCTTTTAAATATAATCAAAACGTTCCCGTGTTTCTGTGGTCTGTGCGCAAAATAATAACGAGTTGAGCTACGCGGAGCGCAGTCAGTCAGCACACCCTGTATATTCCGATAACGCTATATAAACCATGCTGCATTCATTCTGAGAGAAAGATCTATTATTTCAAATGCTATTTATAGGGTTTTGACCATAATTACACTACTGTTGCTATTTTACAATGAACTATAATGAATTACGGTTCATACAGAACATGCCAGTGTTGAAACTAATGCACAGAAGCTCATTTCCTTGTTGTAATAATATATTCTACCAACGGGCGCCAGGTACGCATGGTCCGAGCTGTGCGTAAATATAAGCACGAAGTCAAGTTCAAGTTGAAATTGATTAATCCCACACTCTGCTTAGAAATGGTCGTACGCACAGCTTAAGCACATATCTGTGCGTAAATCACGTTGATGAATGAGGGCCCTGGACTCTTACTTTTTAAACAGCACTGTTGTTGTGAAGGGCCAGATTAAAAGCGGAGAATCTACATTTATTGTTTTATATACCTTGTATATTATTTATATATACACGTTATATCCCTTTAAGCCTGCGTTTGAATCCTAGTAATATTCACTTTCCTCTGGATAATGCCCCCTGACGGCGGCGCCAGGCAGTCTCGCACTCAGACAGGTTCAAGGGCGAGTCTGGGCAAGTCGGGACATGCCCTTGGCAGCGCATTGATTCCGGGCAAGTGGTTAGGTTTGGCACTAGAAAGCCACTTAAGTATATATATCGTGGCAGGTGCGAATAGCAGCAGTGTGACAGTTCAGTGTGATTCTAATGTAGTGAGAAGCAGTTCGTCTAAACAGAGCGTTGAGAACCACGTGCGAAGTGAATAGTAAAAGTGTCAGATTTAAGGCAGTAACGTCAAGTTCGACTTAGCTTAATGTGAAGTAAAGAGTCGTTAATTATTGTGTATCGTGCCAACAGCAGTTTGTTCGTGTGCAGCATTACCCAGCAGTTCGTTCGTTTAGCTAGTGGAACCTTAGCCAGTGTGCGTGGACTAAATACATTGGTGCCAGTACACGAGGAGGCCTAGTCGGAGAACCTACTGGACATGTGCATATTGGAACCGACGGCGGCGATTGCAGAACCAGTATTGGTTGGATTATAGTGATTGTGGAACGTACTACCCTTGGAGAAGAGCATCGTTAATACCCACTGTCGTTTGGATTTAACCACCGTGAGGATCTACTTCGGGCCGGCTTCGTGGACCGCAGCTAGCTGGCTATCATCATTGCTACCGTGCAATTGGATTACAGTTATTTCTTTGTGGCTGAGCTTTGGATTACAAGGACTGGATTCTGTACGTGAACCCCCTTCTTCTTCAATTGATCAGACTGAGTATCCGAACATTCCTCTCTCCTCCAGAGCTTACATCTCTGGGAGGAAACCCCTTGTCTCCAGCGGTACCAGCGTTTCCCCCTATAATTGCCATCCTACGCCAGGCGGCGTTAGCCTAGTACCCCATCGTAGGAATGATTCTATTCCCACTGACTTTTGCTACTGACTGACTTATGCATATTCTTCGCCATACAAGCGCAACCTTAATTCTCATATCTGTACAATTTGCTGCATAATAATAAATACCCTCAATGATATTTCTTTGTCACCGTGCCGTGTTATTATGAGTGTCTGCCATAATTAGTTGTACTGTCTGGCAAGTAATACTAAGTACATAATTAGCAGTGGTTTAATCTATCACAATCTGTAATACAGTCAGGGTTTTGTAACCCCTCAGTTACAACTGTGCAATATTACACCTGTAGACTTCAGTATATTTTTACTGTATTTATTTACTGTATCTTTTATTCTATTTCATTTTATTCTATTCTAAGGCCATTTGTTTTGTTATTCGTGACTTGTTCTGTCTAAATGTTTAATGTTGAGTGATTTGCAGTGTCAAATTTCCCTCAGGATAATACATTTCTATTCTATTCTATATCTTTGAAAAGTCTCCATTTATTCAACACTTCTGAATTCACTGACAAACTGAACTGAACTGACAAAAATAAGGTGCATAAAAAAGCAAACAAAATTCCTCCACAGGCTACTCATTAGTAGAGTGGCAAGCAGCGTTTGGGGACAGTGAAATCTTCTTAAAACACTGCCCCTCCACTCATTCCTGAACTTTTTTGTTAAGTCCTTCTCAAATGCCAACTGAATTAAATTGGCCTTGCGTCGATGAAGGCGATGTTCTGTAAAGACGTTCTTGAGGGTAGAAAACAAATTCTCACAGAGTGCCGTGCTAGCTTCAGTAGTGTTGTTGTTGACATCAGTGCCCACTAGGGCTGTCCCCGACTAAGGATTTGGATAGTCGACTTTGATTGGAAGAAAACATTTTTTTTTTACCAGGGTGGGCACAGGTGACTGAGTGGGCGGGCCCGGCCCCCTAATGCCCGCCCATGGCGCCGGGTCTGCGAATGGCGTGTGGTTATTTTGGTCCCTGCTTATAATCATGTAGATAACCTACATGAACTTATAATAATTATCATGGGATACACAGGTGTGAGACAACATGGGATTTATAGGGGATTATTATAAATGTACAGGTAATTACAGTACCTCTCACTAAGAGATACTCTGCCTATACATAATTTGATAATTTTTCTCCAAACTCTGAACTGAAACGCAACATCCACATTTATACACATTTAAGTCTACATAACACAATTCAAGAAGAGAAGGAATAAAACAGACTTTAATGAAACAAAAAAATACTTAATTGATCAATTTTCTTTTACAAATCTTATTTGCACGCCAAAGATGCAGGCGTTATCGTTTCTCTCGACTATAAACCCACAACGTTATAGGATGTGGGACTTAACACGTCTGTCTGTGAGACTCTGCGTTGGTTTCGTTTCAATAAGTGTTGTACCTGCTCACCACCACACAGGCAAAACACAGAGTTCGCTTGGATGTCATTTTGATTACTCTTCGGCGTGTGTCACGAGGAATCACATCTCGTCCATATAGTGGTATGTCCGTCGTAGGGGCGAGTCTGCGAGCAAAGCTCTTTTCTTCGTCGAAGCGTAAGCGGATTCTTCCATCTCATTCGCTGTCGTTGCTGTCGCTGTCCGAATACGCCCCGAGGAGGCTGAGAGACGACGCCTTCTGTGGGACGATGGGTTTGGCAGAGTTAGCTGCCACCACGCTGGAATCTAGAAGAGAAGCAGGAATATCTACGGTGAGATTTACAGGGTCATATAATGCAGTTAGAGGACTAAGTATTTGATGAATGACCCGCTTTCCCTGACCTGTACTTGTAAGTGTCTACGTTCACCGGCCAAATTATCACAGAGTAGTTAATTAATAATTATGGAACCCGTTCTAGTGACTAGCTGGTCCTTAACACATTCGGGGCCAACCACGTATATATATGTGTTTCGGATCCAACGCTTGATGGCCAACCGTGGCAAGGTTGTTTTAGCTTTTATTCCATTGTAATATCCTACTCAATGTCACAGAGCGGCACTGCAGATTTACCCTACTCTTGGAATTCGGAAAAGTGCATTACCGGCCAGATCCTCATAGGGGCGCTGTCTCGATAATGCAGTGTTCCCTATTACAGAAAAAAAAAAGTTTTTATTATGAATGGGCTTTTCTGTTAGCCTAAAGCTATGCGTGTAGCCGATGGCCTGGAATAGTTTTTGGGACGCTGAATTCAGTATGCAGTAAAGGAATATATCATCAGCTAATGGACATATGGATCTACCAGATGGCGATCGATAACTGGGAAATCCTTTTTGGGATCCAACCGGCCACAGGTAAGAGCGATTTGACGTAAATTACGGCCCGATCGGCCCGAACCTTGCTCTCATAGCCATCCACCCGGTCAGCGAATAAGGCTACTGAGGCTAATGCCGTTATTGGTAATCAATAATCAAAAATCATTTAGCTATGATGCCCCTCTAGCTCATGGAATGAACTCCAACAGTCCTTAAAGCTTGAGATTCTCTCCTCTGTTGCAGAGTTTAAAACCTTGATCTCCAACCTTTGTCAATCAAGTTGTTTTAATTGATTGTTATCCTTACTTGTCTTATTGTTATGATTTTATATGCCGTGTGATTTTATACGCTTTTTTTTGCTTAACTCTATATGTACACTCGACATGACTATAAATTAGGGAAACCTCTGTTCCCTTTAGAGTTTAAATAAAGGTTTGAAATTAAATTAAATGAAAATGTCCCAGGCTTTATCTTGACCAGCTACTACAACTTATAGGTGCTATAGATAACATTCAGCCACTAGATGTCGCACTAGAGCACCAGCTCGTCACATCACTTATCCAATCAGGTGCATTCCACATTGGGAAATGGGAAGTAGGGAGGGGATACATGTTATTCAATGCATGGTGGACCCGTTCCACTGGCTGTTCGCAGCGTCCCTTCCCATGGTGCACTTTTCCTCTACATTGGAAATAAATTGAATGCAGCGCCGCTGCTAGACTGGTAAGTTGCTTGGGTCATGCTTTGTGGACAGTTTTATTAAGGTTTGATTTGTCTTGGATTATTACCCAGCAAGACATCAAACTTTTGTAGTTTGTTTCGCTTTAGAGCTCTACTAACCTAGATGGATCCCTTCTTCACAAAGGTGAAAAATAAGCTCAAAGAAAATAAATATAAAGTCTAACAAAAATGATGATCTTGTATTATAAGTTCATGTAGGTTATCTACATTTACTATATTTTATTATAAGTTCATGTAGGTTATCTACATGATTAGTATCTTTTATTATAAGTTCATGTAGGTTATCTACATGATTACTATATTTTATTATAAGTTCATGTAGTTCACAACCTATAAGATACCCCAAATGGGAAAAGCAGGGCATACACACATTGGGAGATGTTTTCAACAAACAGGGTTTTTGTAGCTATCAAGATATGCATAAAAAATGTAACCTCACCAGTTCCACATATTATTTTTACGCACAATTATTGGATTGTTTGAAGGCTCATGGAGTCCCATTAAGGATACCAATTGAGCACCACAGATATCACAAATTCTTCTATGAAAGAGAGACATCGAGAGGCTTCGTATCTGATTTTTATCATCCTTACTAACGTCCTCGTATGGAATCCTCCCCCTAGACTCAGTCTGGAGGATGGATATACCAGACTTGGAAATAGATTTTGATTGGCAAGAAGTCTGGGCAAACGTTCGAATTGCGTCACGTAACCCGGACCATCAACAAATTAATCTTAATTATATTCATAGGACATACCTGACTCCTATAAGATTGAACAGAATGGGACTTAAACAAGACTCCCAATGTTCCTTATGTACAAATGGGGATGAGGGTACATTTATGCACATGTATTGGGATTGCCCACCGGTTAAGATATTCTGGAAAGAAGTGTCGCAGCAATTATCAGAATTCTTATTTCTGAACATACCTGTACATCCCTCTGTATTGCTGTTGAATGATGTTTTTCAGTTTGCAGCCCCTATACAGCTAAAGAGACTAGTTTTATCCGGTCTCACAGCTGCTAAAAAGCTGATAGCATCACGATGGTTTCAACCGGAAAAAGTTGAAAGGTATGGAAGGAAGCCGGAAGGAAGCCGGAAGGTATGGGTTCTTACCTATCTCGATGTGATTTATCTAGACATTTCTACAGCAAGAATTTTAGGTGTCAGTGAAACCAACATTGCAATCTGGTTAGAAGTGTTGGAGAGAATAAAAGCTAGCATATGAATTGTAGTGCCTGGTTAGAAACGAATGAAAATGGATGGATTATCCAAGTGGGGGTCCGGGGGGGGTGAGCGAGCAAGAGCATATGTATGTAGGGTATTAGATAGCAAGTATTAGGTATATATCTTGTAAACTACATTTATAAGGATTCAAATGGTGATTTCATTGGATGTTTACTGTTAATGCTTGTGTGTCTAATTTGATGTTATGTTTAAAAAATAATAAAAAAATAAAATATAAAAAAAAAGTTCATGTAGTTTATCTACACACAACTGCCAGGAGCCAATGAGGCGATTGAATGTGATATTATCATTTCAGAGTAGTGAACGTGTCACCTGAGCTGCTGGCAGCAGGGGTCGCCACTGGACCAGGTTTGCTTACAGCCACCGCTGGTTTCCTCCTCACCACCAGTGATGCCAGAGCCCCTCCGCTGCCCAGCGTCCCCACACTCCTCTCCCAGCTCTCTAGCTTGGCCTTCTTCACGGGTCCAGCCGCGGGCCCCTGTGGACAGAAGAGACGCCTCGTCAAGCTATTTAGAAGCCACTCAACTCCTCCTTCAATCAAGTCATGTCTCGCCTCGACTACTGCAATGCACTGCTTGGTGGTTAATCAAAAGAACAGCTTTTTAGCTAGACTTTCCTCTTTCATAGATAGAAGGGCCTTGGTAACTTTGGCAAATGAGCCTACACCCCAGAAACCCACCTCCTCCCCTCTCACTTCCTCAGCCTCAGGTGGCTCAGAGTGGAGGAGAGGGTCTCTGAAACGAAACTATGTATGGTCCACAGGATTTTCAAGTTCAAGTTTCAAGTTTGTATTATTAGTCACAACAAAATACAGAATAATTTGATGAAATGCTTGTTTCTGTATGAGCCCCTGAGTGTGCGCTAGATACAGTAAAAATAAAGTACCGCAAGTCAAATATTTTTCTCTTTTTAAAGTAATTAAGAAGTAAAAAGTAAGTGAAGTCAATCAATATACATATCGCTGCTGGCGGGACAAAACCTCATAACTCAGTAGATCATCCTCCATGTGTGTGTGGTTTTACAAAGTCTACACAATGGGAAAGCATTAAACCAATCATCTGTCTAAACCTCGTAACTCTCGGGGAAACAAACCGCGTGCGAGGAAGCAGCAGTAGCACATACTCATTTACACACAACCTGGGCTGGACCTCGCGCGGGGAAGCAGCAGTAACACATACTCATTTACACAGTGCTTATGGGCGGAGCCAGGCCAACACAGCCTGAAATCCAAAGTGTGAAAAATGTGGCTTTTGAGTACTTGATTAGAAATATAAAACAATGAATTCTTTTTAATAAAAGCTTACAGATGTGTTCAATAGACTCACAGGAAATGTGTAAAGTTGCCCAAAATAGTGCTAGGAATCTCAAGCGGTTTTGACAGCAGAGTTTCCACCTTCAGCACTTCCTCAAAAGTGTTCGACAGTGTTCCTAATCGTTTCCTAATGATATCGTGCTCCACAAGCAATGAGCCAGGGCAGTGGTAGTTTTTGGGCTACACACTGTTGTTCAGGAGACTCAGCCGCGGCTGAGATGAGAATCAGCGCTTCTCTCCTCTCGTCTCTCCCTCTGACACTAGAGCCATATGAAACCCGTTTTATCATTTTCCAAATTCCATTTTTCCCAAATTCCGTTTTTTCAGTTTTAATATTTCAGAATTCTGTATTTTGCTTTTTATGCTCATTTTACCATCAGAAATAGTGTCTAATAAGTGGGAATGAATAAATGTCCACAATTGAATAAGATATAACAGTCCATTTAATGTTTTTAAGGCGAGACACTGCAGGTGAATAGTCAAATATACTTTTTTTGTTGATTTTGAGATTTTGTTATATTTTGCTTCCTAAACATGTCTTCTATGAAACTAGTGACAATAAAACGTCAATAACACACATTTAGTTGTTTATTTTACATCATTTTGCCTTATTGCATCCATAAATGTGCACATATTTAATGGGGAAGTGCCTCATTTGCATATATAAACATAAATTTCAGAAAACTTGCAATATATTTTTTCTTAGTTTATATGTACATAACAAATTGGGAAAGTTTCATAGTGATAACTATTCAAATATTTTTTGCCTATTAGGGGGTATTACACTGTACTACACTGTTTGTAGCCTGTGTGTAGTTCTGTTCAGTTCAATAACATCATTATTATTATTATTCAGTTATCAGGCATGTGTTTAGGTTGTCTATTACTAATGGTTTGATTAGGTATTGTGTTTGTAAATATCTGTTTAAAAAAAAAGTATGGCATTTTACAATACAGAACTTTGAAGGCGTTTTCCCAAAAATGAGTTTTAAGAGTTTTTCCTCATACTCTGAGCCAGAAATCTCCACTTCAGTAGCACACACATACACCAAACCTTCCAGTTCTATTCATATCTATGTTCTGAAGGTATTTACAGAAGGGTTTGTTGATATCGCATTCATACCCTGATTTATATCACATTTTATTCCTAAAAACATGGCGAAATATGGAATTTTACCATAAAAATGGACTGAATGGAGTATTTTCTGATTTATGGAGTGATAAAAAGAGATATCCAAAATCCCCTCTGTAATAACCTTTGGCTCTAATATGTCAACAAAATTAAACTATAATTTTGAAAATGGCTTTATCCAATGTTCAGATTTCTGTCCTGGAATTATATGCAAATTAGTGCATATTTAAGTAGATCATGCCTCATTTGCATATTTAAACATACAATTTCAGAAAACTTGTAATACAAAAAAGTCTTGTCTTAATATAAGTAATCAACTGGGGAAGTTTCATTGTGATATCTATTAGTACATTTTTTTACCCTATTCACCTGCAGTGTCTCCCCTCAAGTGCTGCAACTCAAATACAGTTCAATTTTACACAATATTTTTCAAATAATATTGTGACAAAATAAAAATACACATTTCCAGTCTAAACAATAGATACAGCTAGCTACTACTGACATTATCACAATGACAATGTCAGTAGCCTAGCTATATCTATTATATTGTGATGAAATATAGTAATGCATAATTTAGGCACCTTTAGTTTAGTTTATTTAGTTTATAAAGGACAGTGTATAATGACAATCGTTTGCATTAAACAAATGGATGGGTGCACTAGATTTAGCTAGAAGCTATCATTTCCATCTATAGTCCTATGTACTGTAACGTTACATAGCTATTTAAGTTTATTTCGTTTATAAAGGGCAGTGTATAATGACAATCGTTTGCATCAAACAAATGGATGAGTGCACCAGATTTAGCTAGAAGCTATCATTTCCATCTATAGTCCTATGTCCTAACGTTACATAGCTATTTAATCACAATAGTGTCGCACGTGTTTTTGCAGGTCCAGTCCACGGAACGTTGACAGAATTTGCAAAACACCTTATCGCCGGAGGAATAAAAGTCATTAGGATACAGTTCTGCTCTGAATTGAGGGCTTATTGCGGAATTTCTTAGCTTCTTGATGATGTTAACATCAAAGCAGCCAGACGCTTGAGCACTGCTGCGTGTTGTGTGTAACCCGCTGTAGCGTCCCCGCCTCCCCGGTCATGTTTGCTTTGCACCAAACGTTCCACCCAAAAACGGAATTTCAGTCCAGATTAGGCCAAATTCTGCAATATTCCATGTTTTGCAGTTAATTCCATTTATATTGGTCAATTCTGCGATTCCGTCCGCGATTCCGTGAATGCGGATTTCATATGGCTCTATCAGACACACACACACACACACACACACTCGCCGAACGGCAGCGCTTCTCTCCTCTCGTCCCACAGACACACACACTCGCCCTACTTACGTCACACACACATCATACACGCACGCACACACACCCAGAGACGGAGCGGGTGTGTGTGCGCTTTGAAAAGGTTCCTCCCTCCCAGCGGATCTGCCAGTGCAGGTGGGTGACTGTCAATCAAAGCGCATTGCGAGTATGGGCGGAGCCCAGCCAAAAACAGCTTGTACTTCGGAAGGGGAGAAAGTGGTGCACCAAAGTACTTAAAATAACTTACAGATGTGTTCCATAGACACACAGGAATTGTGTAAAATTGCCCAAATATTGAACAATTGTGGACCTTTAAACACTTTTTAACACTACACCATATGTTACCTATTTTATTATATTTTATATTTATTGCTAAAAGATTTGCACTACCTCATTTTTGCATCTTGTACATTTTAGTTTTGCATATTGTATATTTTGTATAGTGTTTGGTCTTTATTCTTTTTACTTGTTTTACTGTATGAAGCACATTCGCAGGAGGCTCATACATAACCAATCATTTCACTAAGTACCTTATATGTGACAAATGAAACAAATCTTGAAACTTGAACTTGAGAATTACAAGATTTTAGTGATGATGATGGCAAGGTGATAGAAAATGAGAGATTAGGTCAAAAACCACTGGAATTAACCCTCTGGTTGATTTGGGTAATAATACCCACTTCGTCTGACACGCACAGCCGTACCCACGGGCGCCTGAGCAATGGAGCAAAAGGAGCCGTACTGTATTGTACCCATTCTGCAATATGTTAATAACATTTTTAATCAATAAATAACAGATTGCAGAATGGGTACAGCGTACAGTACAGTACGGCTCAATACACATGATTGTTAAGGGGATGCAGACCAGAGAAAGACTTTTGTCTTGTTTACATCAGGGTCCCCCATTTTCAATTCATAATGAATTGTAAGTAAGGGTGCAATTAGCACCGTGCAATCCATTCTTTGTGGATCCCGCCCTTAGACTAGTTGAAAAATGTTCATAAGAAAGAGGTGAAATGCTAATAGGAATGTTTCATAATGATGTTCAGTGTATTCATAAGTGTATTGCTCTCCTTAATGTAAAATTATATGGTGACTGTGCAGACTCAGGAAGGAGAGAAAGAGACACAAGAGTTACAGGTAATGGAAATATCAGAAAGTCAGCTTAAAGTGTAGGATAACATAACAAATTAAGACACAAATACTTGGATCATATATCCCCCCCTCTCTCCCTTTCTTTACAGAGTAGCATAAAGATTGTGTATTCAAACCAGTTCAGTGTATTCATAAGTGTATTGCTCTCCTTAATGTAGAATGATATGGTGACTGTGCAGACTCAGGAAGGAGGCAGAGAAGGAGAAAGAGACAAGAGTTACAGGTAAAGGAAATATATCTTTTTTCTCTTTCTTATTAAAAACTTGGCCTATTTGAAAGGAGATTGATTTAATAAAAATAAAAGAGCGAAAAATCAATATACAGTATATATACAGTATATATATATATATTAATATTGTGGTGGACACTAGATGGAGGTGTCTCACTTCAGAATGGACACTGATTGGATGGTACCAGGGAGTTGACTTAAGGGTGTGGCTGTACCTTGGTTCTGTTGGATTTGTTTGGAAGTAAAGTTCAGAGACTCGATACTCCGTCTGCTCGTCTCATTGATTCACTTCCACAATATATTATTATTATAGTAATTGGCTATCATACTGCAATATAAACAGAGTTTTATAGTGAAAAGAGCAGCTTTATTGGTCAAGATTGAAGGCTCTATATTGCAGGAAATTGCACGTACAGGTGTTCATTAAATTAAAAAAAATCTGCCGTGGAGGGGGTCCAAACCACCCCTTGCCTGTCACTTAATAATCTTGTACTTTCAACTATAACTAGGCGGCCACGGCCGTACCTGTGTGTCCACGGGTCTGTCTGTGGTCAGGATGTCTGTGGGTCTGTCTGTGCTGCTCCGCTTGGTGCTGCTGCTCTCCTCTACCTCTGCCTCTGCCTCGTCAGAGTCGGAGTCAGAGTCCTTGAGCCTCTTCACCAGAGCTCGGTCCAACATCTCCCTGGAAGAGTGTAGAGGAATATAACACGAGTAAGGAAGTATTCAGACTAAATGTAGACGTAGTTAACAAGGTTTATTTAGCTTACAACCCATGAGCATTGGCTTGAGAGACCCGGTGAAACCCCTGGCCGTGGGGTCTCATAAACGGGCTCTCAGAGACGAGGGAAGCGCTGATCTATAGTCAGAGAGGATGGGCTGTTCCCTGGGCCCAGGAGTTCAAAACTTTTAATCCCTATCTGATCGGATCAGATTTGGATTCATTCATTTCAACTCATTATGAATTGAAAATGGGGGACCCTGATGTAAACAAGACGAAAGTCTTTCTCTGGTCTGTGTGTATTGAGCTGTACTGTACTGTACCCATTCTGCAATCTGTTAATTAAAATGTTCAATCAATCAATCAATCAATCAATAGGGATTACAAGTTTTGAACTCCTGGGCCCAGGTGAGAGAGACGATTGGATTGGAGGAGTCAAGGAGGGGGGGGGGGGGGGGGGGGGGGTTAGGCTGGAGGGGGTTGAAGGTGAGAGACAAAAGGTGAATGGATGGGGATGGGAGGGGCGTTTGAACATGACTGGGAGATTGTTTGAGGGGGGAGAGGATCATTATTCCACAAGAGGAACAGGCTCACCGTTATAATGCAATGTTTTCTCACAAGCAAAGATTCAAGATTTAGTTTACTGTAATTTCTTGTGTATTTCCATACATAAAAAAACAAAACACTGTTCCTCCAGCCCAGAGCAGTGCAACAAGGTTAAAATAGAAACTAAAATGTGTATGCATGTGTAACCTACTTGTAACTGAGGGGTACAATTCCCTGACTGTATTGATAAGTATGGTATTATTAAACCACTACCTCTTGTACTTTAACTTCTGGCCATCCAGTACATGATATAGATATGATGAACACTTTCCCACCTGATGAAACGAAGTCCACACAAATGTACAAATCGAATATTTAATATAGCAAAAGGTATATACAACGTTCACTTGTTTACACTTATGATTTGAAATGCACTTGTATGGCAAATGAGTATTCGTAGGTAAATCAACATTGAATGTCCAATCTCTGGTTACGCAGGGAGTAAGTATACAACCCGGTTCTTTAGGGAACTATAGCGATGGTACTTAAATGATTATAGCTGGATACACTAAGGGGGGGGGGGGGTCCCGCTGGTTGTAAGACAGTAGGAGGGGGGGGTTAGAAGAGCCGCTGGCGGTATCCCATCTGGCCGACGATTTCTTGGGAGAATTCAAAGTCTTGAACACGGTGCCCACAGAACCTCGGTCCGCAGATGAATACAGCTGGACCCTCTGGTGGACGGTGGCTGCCGGTCCACAACGGAGAGACGTGAGGCGACCTCACTGGTGTAGAGCGCCGTCTCACCTGGACTCCTCTCCGGGGGGTAGTTCCAACACTCAGCAGTGTTGGCCGTTATCCATGGAATAATCAAAGCACCCAAAGCATAATCCAAGCCGTGGAAGGCTCGCCGTCGTCCGGGTAAAGTAATCCAATGTACAGGTCCAGTCGCCCTGGCCCGGAGCTCCTCGGATGCAAGCACCACTAGTGGTCTGCCCAGCCTGGTTAAGACTCCAGATAACGTCAGGAACGATGGGGGTACTGATAACTTTATAACTCTAACCGAACGCTGCACCATACATAAATAGACTATTATTAGCTTAATAGAATACGTCCAACTCGACGGTATAGTGCCAAACTATGACAATTCAACTATTAATCCACACGATATCTCAATGCCTATTCTGAGGCCAAGTAGGCCTTACTGCACCACACGTGCGTCGTGGGTGAGGCTTCGCGTCTGTTACTCGGTTGGAGGGTAAAGAACTAATGGACTAAAAGAAAGTTCTACTTTACTTGCGCCATATATATATGCGCTGTGAACAAATAGTACCATTCGTATTTCGCCAGACGTATTCCTACGCGGAACCGGGCTTGCCACGACATGTTGGTCGGCACGATTGAACTTGAACCTAGGGGTATGGCTGCTGGCGCCAGGTTCTCGTCCAATGGTAGAATGAAACTATTATGGGCTGTTTAGTAGACTAAAGGGATATTCAGTGCATATTGTACAAGGAATATACAGGGGATATCAAACGATATACAAATACTATTAAATATATATATAAATAAATATATATATTCGGTTTAATCTGATCCTTCACAACACTACTGTAATTCAACGCTATCAGTTCTACTGCAGTGGTACAACTATCAACTATAGGTTCAAGGAGACTGGCTCTAAGAAAAATACACAGGCACCGTGATCTACGTTTTACCTTTTATGTAGCTTAAAGGAGTTCACCAGGTTCAGTACACATTACAACATCATAGGATCCATGAAATGGTCCACATTTATAGAAAATAATAAATTAAATAAAAAGGGTACCCAATAAAGTCGGTTTTGAGCGCACTCAATTAAACAAAAAAGGAACGGATATTCTGTTCCTACCACCAGGGCCAAGTTAAAGTCCACCAGCCGACCGTTGGGTGAAGGGGGCAACAAAAACCAATCAGGATTCTTCCATTTGTTTATCAGTCTTTCAATTGGCAATGGTCTCTCCTCCAATTCGGTCTTCAAGTCAGCTAGTCTTTTCCTCTCTCTTCCTTGTCCAGTTCCAGCACGGAATCCTCTCTTTATCCTCTATATTTCATCTTCTGTCCAAGTATTTCCTTTTCTGTTAAAGTATACCGTTTTCTGTCACTTTTCTAATATTCTCCAACTGCTCCAATATTCTGTCTCTCCGCTTGTAACCAGGAACAGTTTTCCACACTCGGCTCACGAGCAGGGCTGTACCACGTCAATCTCAGGGGAGCGTCAACAAATTACACTCTTGCAGGGAGCGTCAACAAATTACACTCTTCCAGGGAGCGTCACCCAATTCACAGTCCATGATGAATGTTTCAGCTAGACAAGAAAATAGCATGGGCTACACATGTATAATATTCAATCTAAAATATCCAAAACGAACTTGTCTCAAACCCTGCCGTCTTTTCTTCATCCTTCCAATCACCACCACCGCATTCCTCTGACAAAGGGAAGCAACAGTTGTGATTAGAGGATGGGGGGGGGGGTCACAAAGACAAGTGCTTCTTTCCAGCAGGGGAGGGGGAGAGTGCAGGCGAGTCAAAACTCAACTTATTGTTGATTGGTTATCGTTTATTATTACATGGCGTTTTAACATTCGCCGAAATGCTTGATTGTGATTGGTCAATAGCGCTTGTCAGAGGTCCGTTATTACTCGATAACGGACCTCTGCTGAGCAATAATGACCGCTGTGCGCAGCTGTAGCAATCAAGCCCACTGACGCACTGCATCAGTGCAGCCAATCAGACACACCTGCCGCTGGCGAAGCTGCCGGCGATGACAGCGGAGCGACAGAACAGAACTGCGTCTGCATTTGATCTCGTCTTGTCGATGGTGTAAAATGAATTAGGTATATTGTTAGTAAGTTAGCCATGTAATAAGCGGGATAATGTATAGCTATACTCGGTCATTGTCGCAAAATAATTGACCTTCACTACGTTTAAAGAACACCTCGGCGAGGCGCCTCTGTGTTCTAAACTCTGTGTCGGTCAATTATTTTGCGACAATGACCTCGTAGCTATACATTATCCCTTACTTATAGTTTATTATTATTGATTGGTTATCGTTTATTATTGTTGATTGGTTATTTTGATTTTGATCTGAATGTTTCTTCCATTTCATTGGTTGTTTTATTAATTTAATTTTTTTATCTTTATCTCCTTTCATGTAGCACTTTGAGATTGTTACAAATATAAAGTGTGGGGTGGCTGGGTAGCGCAGCGGACATTGCGCTCGTCACCAACGCATGAGACACCAGTATCGAATCCGGCTGTCGCGTTGCCTCCGGCTTGGGCCGGCCGTCATACTAACTCAATTGGCAGAGTTAGCGGGTGGGAAGTCGATGGGTGGTAATCTGGACATTGTAAACAGCGACTCCTACAGGTCGGTTGGGGCGCCTGCACAGCAGAGACAGGAAAAGGGCGGGGGTAGTGTGAGCCTCCTACACGTTACTCCTCGCCAAATGAGAGTCCGCGCTGGCAGGTGAAAAGATGCAACTGGCTGCCTACACATGTATCGGAGGGGACATGCGATGGGCTTCTATAGACCACCGCAACACTTCCGGGATTCTGAAATCGGGGAGGAGATAGCGGGGGGAGCATATGAATGAATGTGGATGAGAGCCGTGATGTAAGTGGTTGCAGATACGGCTGTGGGGGTGCTAGAGACATGATCGAATAGACGTTTATGCGCCTCAATCTCCTGAACACGGCGCGACCCATTCCTAATCGATCAGAACTAAATCGGCAGAGAAAAAGCCCATTTTAAAGCACCTATTCCCCATGCACATGCGCAGATTGCCCACGAAGTCTGGACGACGCGAGATGACGCACGAATGAATGTGGACTGTTCCATCAGAGGGGGGAGCTTCGGTGGCCAGTGTCCTTTCAGCTGAACAGGATAATGAAAAAATGATCCCACTAAATGGCCAGACGCGTCTTATGGCGATATCTACAATTACCTCATTGAGTCTCCAGGTAGACTAATGTTTATATTTAAGTGCAGCGGTCTGTAGCCACTCACATTACCACCGAAGCTCCCCCCTCTGATGGAACAGTCCACATTAATTCGTGCGTCATCTCGCGTCGTCCAGACTCCGTGGGCAATCTGCGCATGTGCATGGGGAATAGGTGCTTTAAATGGGCTTTTTCTCTGCCGATTTAGTTCTGATCGATTAGGAATGGGGGTTCCTAAGATTCAGGAGATTGAGGCGCATAAAAGTCTATTCGATCATTTCTCTAGCACCCCCACAGCCGTATCTGCAACCACATCACGGCTCTCATCCACATTCATTCATTTGCTCCCCCCGCAATCTCCTCCTCGATTTCAATGTAACGCGGAAGTGTAGTGGTCTATCCTCCCTACAACCGGCCAGTGGGGGGCACATGCGAGCAACGATCCTGACAGGGGAGGGGAGAATTGGCACGGCTAAATTGGGATGGGAGAAAAATTGAAAAGGGAGAAAAAGTGGCTCAAAAAAGAAAATATATATATAAAGTGTGTTACAAATAGAATATATTATTATTATAGTTGATTATTGTTGATTGGTTATCGTATAATATCGTATAATAATATTATTATTGTTGATTGGTTATTGTTTATTATAGTTGATTGGTCATTTTTTTATTTTATTTTGTATCCTTTATTTATCCAGGAATGTCCCATTGAGATACAAGATCTCGTCTTCCAGGGAGTCCTGACCAACACGGCACACGACAAGTTTCAACATAAAAACAAGGGCATTAAACAAAAAACATACAAATCAAATACAAACACAGAAGGCCATTTGTGCAGTGGCAAGGAGCATAATCAGATCAGCAATAGCATCAGGTAAAACAGTTACATGTTTCATGAAGGGCTAATCGTAGCATACCTTTAAAAGCATTCACAGTAGGAAGTGCCTCTCTAGACAAAGTTTCACTTGCAGCGTATTCCATAAAAAGGGAGCATAGTGGGAGAATGCAGCTTTACCAAGCTCTGACTGCATCAAAGGAACATTTAAAAGCATCCCATTTGCTGCTCGTCTGGTATTAAAAAAGCATGTATAAAAGGACAGAAGTCTGGAGATATATAAGGGCAGCTTACCTAGCAATGACTTAAGGATAAAAATCAACATGTGTGATTGTCTTCTTTGGTACAGAGAGGACCATTCTAAGGACTGATATAAAGTGCAGTGGTGGGTGCGAGAGCCTGCACCCGTTACAAAATGTATAGCAGTATGGTACGCAGAATCCAGCTTTTTAAGCAGAGAGGAAGGAGCATGCATATAAAATCACATCGCCATAGTCTAATACAGACAGAAAGGAACTCTGCACAATTCTCTTCCTGGCTTCAGATGGGAAACACTTCTTTAAACGGAAGAAAAAGCCCAGTTTAGGTCTAAGTTTTCTCAGTAGGTTCCCAATATGAACATCAAATGCCATCTTTTCATCAATCCATATGCCCAGATATTTGTAGGATGCTATTTTGTCAAGGCATGTCCCTTCCAGTGTCAGAATCGGAGGGACAGCTGTATTAGCTCGAGAGCGAGAGAAGGTCATGTACTTGGTCTTTTTTGCATTAATCATCATTGTTTAGTATTGTTGATTGGTTATCTTTTATTATTAATAATAATAATACACTTTATTTGCATAGCTCCTTTTGTGCTGAAGGGTCTGCAGTTATGTATAAATCAACCTAAGATTTCCCCCTCTAAGTTCATTAGACCGGTTTGATATGTGAGAGTTCAGTTATTATTTCCACATACTGTTTACTTACACCGTCTGCCTGCTGATGGCATCTCATGTTGTGTGACAGTGCTGCCATCTACTGGGCCGAGGTGGAAGTGTTTAGTTATCGTGCGTCACTTCCTCTGTCGTTGAACTTGTCCAGACTTGTTTGAGAGAGAGAAATGCATCCAGCCGGGACGGTCACGGACATTTGACCACGGATGTAAAGTTGCCTATTTCGCGGACATTATTCCACCAGAGAGTTTGAGTTTTGAGTAAGTTAGCTAGTTAGATGTTTAGGAAACGTCAAGGATTCGCGGACTACAGCTAACTATCGTATTTCCAGTTATTGTTAGCAGTTAGCAGAAGCTAGCTAGCTCGAAGCTAATAGCTAATGTAGCCCGTTGCACATGCGTTGCTAGCTGCTCTGCACTGGACATATCGGACGATATAGCACAGACCGGAGGACACTTTAGCTAGGTTCTGTGCCGAAGGGACTCTGTACAGAGGCACTCAAGCAGTCATTTGCTAGCTCAGCAGCCGCTAGCATTAGCCTGTTGTACAGAGGCGGACCGCGTGTCTTCAGTCTGGCTGTCTGCGTGCTCACTACTGAGCGGAGGAGACACTCGGATACCCAACAGCGGTGCATCTGGTCTGCAGGAGCAGACTGGTAGCGCCAATCGGACCGGGCAGCGTCTTCCCGCCTTCATCGCCACGCAGCGGTCGACAACTCTTCACCACAGAACCCCTCCGGGTTCTCACCACCAGGCTTACTAACTCTCTCTCCACCTCTCTCGTCCGGCAGAGGGAATTGTTCCTCTGCTGCTACAGTAACCGCGGCAACGTTGGCCAGAACACTTTAGTACAATTTGAGCGCCCATCTAAATTTAGCTATAGTATTTTAATTAGGAATTGTATAAAGTACTAAGAATATTTGTATGTTTTTTCCCCGTGTTCAGTTTCCTCGCTCTTTCTAGTCTAGGTGACTCCATTTTAATTTAGTTTACTCAGTTGTGTAATTTGGTATCATTAGTTCGGCAGTTAAGGCATCCGACCAACCCCCTAAGGTGAAATTTATATACAGTCCTTTAAGCTCCAACACACCTTTCATACAAGAATTGCAGTCTGCTTCACAGCAGTAAAATATATATATTTTTTTTATTGGTTATTGTGATTATGGTCGTTGCCTGTGATTGGTTATTGTGATTATGGTCGTTGCCTGTGCTTTTCCCTATAGGCACAAAGGCAGGGCGGTCTTCCTGCCTCTACGCTCACAGCGAGACGCAGCACATGGAGCGACGTCAGTTCCCTGGAAAAGGATGAAAAGCATCATGTGAACAGAACCGTGTTCCTCCCAGACACTTCTCAGTTGGACCTTCTGACTCACTTCGTCTCCCTCTCATCCTCGTCTTTCTGCCGCTCCCTCTCTCTCCTCTCGGAGTCCCTGTATCGATCGATCATTCCCTCAAAGTCCACCTGGTGCTGCCTCTGGTTGAGCTCCTTCAGCTCCTGCAGGTTCTCCAGGACCTCCATCTCCATCTTGGAATCCCTTGTACGGTTCTCCAGCACCTGGTGATGGGAAAGTATAACGCTGCTAAGTCAGCGAGTGATAAGGTGTACTGTGAAGAGTGATCAGATGTACTGTGAAGAGTGAAGAGTGATAAGATGTACTGTGAAGAGTGATAAGATGTACTGTGAAGAGTGAAGAGTGATAAGATGTACTGTGAAGAGTGAAGAGTGATAAGATGTACTGTGAAGAGTGATAAGATGTACTGTGAAGAGTGATCAGATGTACTGTGAAGAGTGAAGAGTGATAAGATGTACTGTGAAGAGTGATAAGATGTACTGTGAAGAGTGATCAGATGTACTGTGAAGAGTGAAGAGTGATAAGATGTACTGTGAAGAGTGATAAGATGTACTGTGAAGAGTGATCAGATGTACTGTGAAGAGTGAAGAGTGATAAGATGTACTGTGAAGAGTGATAAGATGTACTGTGAAGAGTGATCAGATGTACTGTGAAGAGTGAAGAGCGATAAGATGTACTGTGAAGAGTGATAAGATGTACTGTGAAGAGTGATCAGATGTACTGTGAAGAGTGAAGAGTGATAAGATGTACTGTGAAGAGTGATAAGATGTACTGTGAAGAGTGATAAGATGTACTGTGAAGAGTGATCAGATGTACTGTGAAGAGTGAAGAGTGATAAGATGTACTGTGAAGAGTGATAAGATGTACTGTGAAGAGTGATAAGATGTACTGTGAAGAGTGATAAGATGTACTGTGAAGAGTGATCAGATGTACTGTGAAGAGTGAAGAGTGATAAGATGTACTGTGAAGAGTGATAAGATGTACTGTGAAGAGTGATAAGATGTACAGTGAAGAGTGATAAGATGTACTGTGAAGAGTGATAAGATGTACTGTGAAGAGTGATAAGATGTACTGTGAAGAGTGATAAGATGTACTGTGAAGAGTGAAGAGTGATAAGATGTACTGTGTGAAGAGTGAAGAGTGATAAGATGTACTGTGTGAAGAGTGAAGAGTGATAAGATGTACTGTGAAGAGTGATAAGATGTACTGTGAAGAGTGATAAGATGTACTGTGAAGAGTGAAGAGTGATAAGATGTACTGTGAAGAGTGATAAGATGTACTGTGAAGAGTGAAGAGTGATAAGATGTACTGTGAAGAGTGATAAGATGTACTGTGAAGAGTGATAAGATGTACTGTGAAGAGTGATAAGATGTACTGTGAAGAGTGATAAGATGTACTGTGAAGAGTGATAAGATGTACTGTGAAGAGTGAAGAGTGATAAGATGTACTGTGAAGAGTGATAAGGTGTACTGTGAAGAGTGATAAGATGTACTGTGAAGAGTGATAAGGTGTACTGTGAAGAGTGATAAGATGTAATGTGTGAAGAGTGAAGAGTGATAAGATGTACTGTGAAGAGTGATAAGATGTACTGTGAAGAGTGATAAGATGTACTGTGAAGAGTGATAAGATGTACTGTGAAGAGTGAAGAGTGATAAGATGTACTGTGAAGAGTGATAAGGTGTACTGTGAAGAGTGATAAGATGTACTGTGAAGAGTGAAGAGTGATAAGATGTACTGTGAAGAGTGATAAGATGTACTGTGAAGAGTGATAAGGTGTACTGTGAAGAGTGAAGAGTGATAATATGTACTGTGAAGAGTGATAAGATGTACTGTGAAGAGTGAAGAGTGATAAGATGTACTGTGAAGAGTGATAAGATGTACTGTGAAGAGTGATAAGATGTACTGTGAAGAGTGATAAGATGTACTGTGAAGAGTGAAGAGTGATAAGATGTACTGTGAAGAGTGATAAGGTGTACTGTGAAGAGTGATAAGATGTACTGTGAAGAGTGATAAGGTGTACTGTGAAGAGTGATAAGATGTAATGTGTGAAGAGTGAAGAGTGATAAGATGTACTGTGAAGAGTGATAAGATGTACTGTGAAGAGTGATAAGATGTACTGTGAAGAGTGATAAGATGTACTGTGAAGAGTGATAAGATGTACTGTGAAGAGTGAAGAGTGATAAGATGTACTGTGAAGAGTGATAAGATGTACTGTGAAGAGTGATAAGGTGTACTGTGAAGAGTGATAAGATGTACTGTGAAGAGTGAAGAGTGATAAGATGTACTGTGAAGAGTGAAGAGTGATAAGATGTACTGTGAAGAGTGATAAGGTGTACTGTGAAGAGTCTTACAGTCTTACGGCTGCCAAAAAGTTGATAGCGTCACGCTGGATTCAACCGGATAAAATGTGCCGGAAGGTATGGGTTCTTACCTATCTCGATGTGATTTATCTAGAGATATCTACTGCACGAATTTTAGGTGTTAATGAAGCCAGCATATAGCAATCTGGTTAGCTGTGGTGGAGAAGATAAAGGGAAGCATATGAACTTGTAATTTCTGATGTTAAATGGAATAGTGGATGTATAGTCCAAGTGGGGGTCCTGAGGGGGCGGGGGTGGAGGGGGAGGGAAGGGGAAGGAAAGAGTGAGGAATAGCGAGCAAGAGCACATGCATTGTATTGTATTTATTATTTTTATGTCTTTTAATCTACATTTATTTTAATTTAATTACTGGACTGTCATTATTGTTATTATTAATTCTGTCATTGTCCTGTGATTTATCATTGATTTTTACTGTTACTGTATTGTTTGTCTAGTTTTATGTTAAAAAAGGGAAATAAAAAACATTTGTTCAAGATGTACTGTGAAGAGTGAAGAGTGATAAGATGTACTGTGAAGAGTGAAGAGTGATAAGATGTACTGTGAAGAGTGATAAGATGTACTGTGAAGAGTGAAGAGTGATAAGATGTACTGTGAAGAGTGATAAGATGTACTGTGAAGAGTGAAGAGTGATAAGATGTACTGTGAAGAGTGATAAGATGTACTCTGTGAAGAGTGATAAGATGTACTGTGAAGAGTGATAAGATGTACTGTGAAGAGTGATAAGATGTACTGTGAATAGTGATAAGATGTACTCTGTGAAGAGTGATAAGATGTACTGTGAAGAGTGATAAGATGTACTGTGAATAGTGATAAGATGTACTCTGTGAAGAGTGATAAGATGTACTGTGAAGAGTGATAAGATGTACTCTGTGAAGAGTGATAAGATGTACTGTGAAGAGTGATAAGATGTACTGTGAAGAGTGATAAGATGTACTGTGAAGTGATAAGATGTACTGTGAAGAGTGATAAGATGTACTGTGAAGAGTGATAAGATGTATTGTGTGAAGAGTGATAAGATGTACTGTGAAGAGTGATAAGATGTACTCTGTGAAAGGGCGGCTACGTGGCGCAGTGGGCAAGGCGCTCGCAACGAATGCTGGAGACTGGGCTCGAACAGGATGCTTCCTGTTCGAGCCCCGCTCTCCACATTGCTTTCAGTTTAGCTGGTCGTCCACAGTAATACACATTGGCCGTATTACGGGGAGGGAAACTGAAGGGTGGGGATCGGGCGTTGTGGACAGCGACTCCTACAGGTCGGTTGGTGCGCCTGCGCAGTAGAATCAAGAAGCGACGGGGGCGGGGCCCCTCCAAAGCCCAGACCCTCGACGCTGAAAGATCGAGCCGCGCAGGTGAAAAGATGCGACGGCTGTTACCTCGAGTATCGGAGGGGACTCGTGCTATGTATGACTTAGTCCACATTGCAGCCGGCTTGTGGGAGGCAAGAAACAACGTTCGAAGACAGGGGAGGGTTGAATTGGACGATATGAAAAATTGGGATGGGAGAAAAATAGAAAATGGGAGAAAAAGTGGATAAAAAAAAAATGTACTCTGTGAAGAGTGAAGAGTAGGGGTGTAACGGTACACAGAAGCCACGGTTCGGTACGTACCTCGGTATTGGGGTCACGGTTCGGTACGAGTTCGGTACAACAGAAAAAAATATTTATAATTATTATTAATATTATTATTATTATTATATATTTTTTTTTATTTATATATTATATTTATGATAATTATTATTATTAAATAGAATAACTTTCTATAGGCTTGCCGTGGTAGTCAGTGATACTGGTGCCATTCTGTGTTCAGGCATCCACTTGCCTACTGCCCCTTTAAACTTATCCTTGCTAAGTTTCAGTTTCACTTCCAGAGAGAATTTAACTTCACGACCAGACTGAATACTAGAGAACAGATGACATATTACAACAATGGCAGAGGATTATTTGGATTTATACAACGGCATGCAATTTTCTCGATTCTGATTGGCTGAAACAGTCAACTTACACATGGGTATTTGTACTAACCTCACGCTCTTGGTCCCAGGACCCGCCCACAACCGCATTACTATCACTCCGCCATGCGAGTTTTTAGAAGTGAAGCAAGATGGCGGACAAACCGGACAGTAAACATTACGAAAGGATATGGATCAATAGGGTCATAAAGACTAAATGAAAGACGATTCTGTCACAGCGAATGTGTTAGTTGCTTAAACAATGTTGGATGATGTAATTGATGGGTCATGAGTCATTGTGGAACAAAATTAAAATCGCGCGAATTGATTGAATTTTTCTTTTTTTATTTGTTTTACCTACTTTCTATAGAAGCAGCTGGGAGGTGCGCTGTTTTAAGTGAGCGTGGACTATTGAATTGATTGATTGATTCATTGCTAATTTTATTACTGTCCGCCTTGTTTCCAACTGGTTAAGTTTAGGCCCTCTTTCGAAGTTGGTTAAGGTTAGAGTTTGTCTTTAGAGCAGGGCGATAGACCATTCCAAACTCTAACCTTGACCTTACTCCTAGAACCCACCTCACCCCTGCCCACTTTGACAACCTAGGATGGCTTAGAGTAGACGACAGAGTACAGCAACTTGCAATGGGCCTGGTCTACAAGATACACTACACGACCAAGGTACCCATGTACATGTCAAAATACTTCCCAAAGGTCAGTGAATACCACGATCACAACACCAGAGGGAGCTCCACAAATCATGTTAAACCCAGATTCGGCTCAAATAAGGGACTAAACACGTTTTGCAATTATGCCACATCAATGTGGAACGCCCTACCCAAAGCTGTAAAGGAATGTGGATCACTACCCACTTTCAAAACCTCTCTCAAGGGACACCTACGGGAGACTGCAATTCAACACTGGCCCCTGTAAATATCCTAACCCAACCCCCTCCAATGTACAGTCATTTACCTAGTATGGTTTTGTCAATAGTCCAATGTTCAATTTTGTTTGTTTGTACAGTGTGTCCCCCCCCCCCCCCCCCTCAATGTACAGTTTTGCTTGTTTATACAGTCCCCCCCCCCCCCCCCCCCCCCAACCACCTCCAATGTAGATTACCCAGTATGGTTGTCAATATCCCAGTGTACCCAACCCCCCCCACCCAACCTCCTCCAATGTACAGTTTCTACGTCAAATATATATACTCCCTTTTCCTGACTCCTTCTGTATCACAAACAGTACTGTATTTGCAAATCTGGTATGTCATAAATGTATAGATGTAGCAGTACTGACTATCTGTATGTCATGTATGTCATATATGTCCTGATGAATTGAAAATGGGGGACCCTGATGTAAACAAGACGAAAGTCTTTCTCTGGTCTGCATCCCCTTAACAATTGTGTGTATTGAGCTGTACTGTATTGTACCCATTCTGCAATCTGTTAATAAAGTTTTCAATCAATCAATCAATCAATCAATCAACCAACTTCGAAAGAGGGCCTAAACTTAACCAGTTGGAAACAGCTAATTTTATTACTGTCCGCCTTGTAGGGCCGTCCCTGACTAAGGATTTGGATGGTCGACTATGATTGGCCAAAATTTGCCGTTGGTCGACAAAAAAAAATATATATATATACCGTATATATAATTTTTATTTTTTTTTATTTATACATTTTTTTTTTTTTTGTTATCATTCCATTTGGGCTGTGGGGGTGATTAATGTCTGAAGGAGTCGACTGAAGGCTTCTTGTCCTCTGCAAAAGGATGCAATTGGTCCACTGATGGATACATCTTGATATTTGTCTAGTCTAGTGTGTTCATTAAATGGGTGAAATCCTCTTTCAGTACCTCTGTGCCTGTTTTCGTAGGCAGTTAGCCACTGTTTTGCGTGCCATTAGCGTTAGCCACGCTTCTAGGCCTCTTTTCTTTTGGAAAGAATGATAAAAAAATATATATTATAATTTTTTTTTTTTATATATATTCGACTAAGAGGTTGGCCAGTCGACTACGGCTCCTTTCGACCGATTAGTCGACTAATAGGGGTCAGCCCTACCGCCTTGTTTCCAACTGGTTAAGTTTAGGCCCTCTTTCGAAGTTGGTTATGGTTAGAGTTTGTCTTTCAAGCAGGGCGAAAGACCACCAGCCCTGATTCCAAACTCGAACCTTAACCAACTTCGAAAGAGGGCCTAAACTTAACCAGTTGGAAACAAGGTGGACAGTAATAAAATTAGCAATCAATCAATCAATTCAATAATCCACGCTCACTTAAAACAGCGCACCTCCCAGCTGCTTCTATAGAAAGTCGGTAAAAAATAAATAAAAAACCTCTTATAGGGAAAAGAACCCCCCCCCCCCCCCCGCTATAGAGGGCAAAGACAACTTTATTTTTTTTCCTATAGGGCAAAGAAAACTATTTTGTTGTTGTTTTACCTACTTTCTATAGAAGCATCTAAGAATGAAGTTCTATAGAAAGTAGGTAAGAAAAGAAAAGTTGGATGTGTTAGTTTGTTGGATGTCTAGTTGAAAGACAGTTGGATGTCTTAGTTTGTTGGATGTCTAGTTGAAAGACAGTTGGATGTCTTAGTTTGTTGGATGTCTTAGTTGAGACAGTTGGATGTCTTAGTTTGTTGGATGTCTTACTGAGAACAGTTGGATGCACTTCCGAGCTGCTTGGGTTGTGAGAATTAGACCATGCCTAGGGGGGGTCTAACGACCACCCCTAGGCATGGTCTAATTCTCACAACCCACTCCTGCGCGTGATGTAATGCTTTATTAAACACAGTAGAGCTCAGAGGATCTGTCCAGAAAAGTATGTTTCTTCTTTTTATTTGATTGTGCCTGTGAGTCCGGTGGGGGAGAATGTTGATGTGTTTGTTGGCGCGCGAGTGTGTGTGTGTCGGCGACGCGTGTGTGTTTCTTTCCATTGGTTTCATTTGGTTAACGTTATTGGGCGAACAAGAAAACGAAAGAAAACTGTAATGACCCTGCAGCTGTTCCAATGTAAATGTGCCTTTATCCTCCGTGCACTTTCGCCGCTCTGAAGTCTGACTCGTGTGCCCGGCCACACGCGCTGTTCTCGCACGGACCTCGCGAGTGCCTGCATGTGGGTGTGTTTGCGCTGTGGGCAGGGGAGGAAACTAACTTTTTGGCTTACCAGCCAACTGGCGAGTATCTGATTTTTTTTACCAGCCAAACAGATTTTTTACCAGACAAAAAAATTGTACCCATTCTGCAATCTGTTAATAAAGTTTTCAATCAATCAAGTTAACTTTGAACCTCGGTTGTCAAGCCTCGTCAATGTTGTGTATGCATCTGGGTAGGCACACTGTGCCTTTAAGACAGCACGGTGGTCTTACGACAGTACCGTCAAGTGTTGTGATAACGTCAGTTGGGTTGGTGTGCTGTTGTACACAGTGCACTGGTTGAGCTTAGCTAGCCCCTTTCGTGACTGCGATGTGCAAGCCAGGGGCTTTTGAGCATGAAATAAAATGTCTAACCTTACGTCGTAGTCCGGTGCTTTTTTGGAAACATTATAGTCATAACAGATACACCTAGCTGGCTGCTTTGAGCACACGGGGCTAACGTTAGCTAGCAAGCAGCTATCGCTAAAACTAGAAGCTAACCACTGTATACATTTCCAGTAGACTAACATTACACCTCTGTGATTTAAATGTGTCCTTAGTAACTTATACTCGAGGGTTGTACTAGGGTTGGATGCAGTTCCCCGTTGGTCAGTCTGTCTGTTTTCCATCTTCTGCTGTGTTTAACGTTATCCGTTTGAGAGTGCTCCTGATGGCTAGCCTAGTAACGCAGGACTTTTATCATTATATGTCCGCGGGTTGGCCAGTACTGCGCAAACTTTTATTAAACATTATATGTCCGCGGGTGGTCTTGTGCAGTGCTCTCGTGGCACTGTCAACTAAAGCGAGCACTCAGAAGACGCGCACCGTTTGCCAGTGCAGTGATTGCAGAATGTTTTTTTTTTTGTATACTCGCCAGACTGGCGAGTGGTCTTCATGAATCACTCGCCAAACGTAAAAAATACTCGCATTTGGCGAGTAAAGTGGCCTAATTTCCTCCCCTGGCTGTGGGGCGTATTTGTCGCATGGGTGCGCGTACCGCACCGTGACGGCCGTACGGTAAATACGCGGGACGAATACACGTACCGTTACACCCCTAGTGAAGAGTGATAAGATGTACTGTGAAGAGTGAAACTGTATGCACATCATCTCTGGGTGTGATTCATGAACAGATAAGACTGTATTCACATCATCTCTGGGTGTGATTCATGAACAGATAAGACTGTATTCACATCATCTCTGGGTGTGATTCATGAACAGATAGACTGTATTCACATCATCTCTGGGTGTGAACAGATACTGTATTCACATCATCTCTGGGTGTGATTCATGAACAGATATACTGTATTCACATCATCTCTGGGTGTGATTCATGAACAGATAGACTGTATTCACATCATCTCTGGGTGTGATTCATGAACAGATAGACTGTATTCACATCATCTCTGGGTGTGAACAGATAGACTGTATTCACATCATCTCTGGGTGTGATTCATGAACAGATATACTGTATTCACATCATCTCTGGGTGTGATTCATGAACAGATATACTGTATTCACATCATCTCTGGATGTGATACATGAACAGATATACTGTATTCACATCATCTCTGGGTGTGATTCATGAACAGATAGACTGTATTCACATCATCTCTGGGTGTGATTCATGAACAGATAGACTGTATTCACATCATCTCTGGGTGTGATTCATGAACAGATAGACTGTATTCACATCATCTCTGGGTGTAGTTCATACTAGGGCTGACCCCAAACGTTCGAACCATCGTTTTTTTTATGTGTCTATTAATTCTGTTTAAACCAATGGGTTTTTTCTTCACAGTTGCAGATAAAGATTAGGCTACACTAATATTATAGTATTAAAAGAAACGGATGAGTTATATTAATTAAAGAAAGTTAATTTAATAAAAAAGAAAAATACTAATTTAATCAGATGCATCACTTTATTCAAATTGAGGATTTAGTTTGAGGATATTTATAAAGAAATATATATATAAAAAAAGAATTCATTCACTTTTTTTTTAAATTAAAAATTAAGGTTCGAACATTCGTTCGAAAAACCCTGACGAAGTTCAAATCCCAAAAACAGGCTTCGGGGACAGCCTTAGGTCTTAGATCCACCTGGCACATATTTCTGGGCGCAAGCGTCTTTTGTCAATTGTTCCCAATGAGGACAGAGCGTATGCGGCCGCATGCTGCCGCCTATAGGAAATGCGCTGCAGTCGGCTTCTTTTTTCAGCGCCTTTCAGTTTTTTTGTGCGGCCGCACCCAGCGTTTAAAGTTGAAACTTTCTGAACTTTTCAGAGTGATGCGCTGAGCGCATTTCAGACAACCAATCACAGCCTATCATATCTACCACTGACACTGGAGTTGCCTGCCTGTCTACCCACAAGAGACGGCACAAATACACTAATAACTACACGAATACACTAATAAAAAGCAAAGGGCGAACTGTGGTGTCAGGCAATAACTATATATATAATTAATATACAATAAAGTGTATTAAAATATGCTATATGTGCAAAACCGCGGCAGTAAAATACGATAAAAAGATGGCTGTCGCTAGATTTCTTTCTCTCTGTCATCTTGCTACAAGATGCGCTTCATCCCAAAACTACCGGCGCACTGCCAGCGTTTTTCAGCTGGAAATGTGAGAGCTAGGTGGACGCGTGCCCTTAGTTGTTCAGCTCCACCTCCTCTCTGGGTGTAGTTCATACCTTCATAGGGTTGTTCAGCTCCTCCTCCTCTCTGTCCCTCGTGATCTTCTTCTCCTCTTCCTCAAGCAGCTTCTCCGCCTGGAAGTTCCGCGTGGCACCGTGCTCCATGGCGTAGTCAGTGTTCTCCGGGTCGGTCTACAGACAGAACCCACGGAATGAGTGACGGTTGTACATGGAGTTGGGAACAAATTAAAAAGTGCATCCATGAAGAACACTTTTTTTGTATATATATATATATATATATATATATATATATATATATATATATATATATATATATATATATATATCGGTAAAAAAATGTAATGTGTACATACTTTATGAAAAATACAATAAGAAAATTAAACATATACACCCACAACACTCCCACCCTCCTCCATCCAACTGCCCCAGTTCAACCACCCTCCTCCATCCTACCACCCTCTACTGCCCCAGTTCACCCACCCTCCTCCATCCTACCACCCCCTACTGCCCCAGTTCAACCACCCTCCTCCATCCTACCACCCTCTAGGCATAACAAAAAATATTGTTTGTTTCCTGTTGGTTGTCAGTTAAGGCCATGGGTAGGTGGGGAATTTATTTTATTTAATTTTTTATTTTATTCTTTCCCACAGCGACTATGGATAGGGAATTTCTTTATTTAATTAAAATGTTCACAACAACATGGATGCATGTACTCTGCCAGCATGTTTAATGTTTAATATCCATAATACTAAAGGTTTGACTAAGATTTCTATGAAACTTTATTAAAAAAAAAATATATATATATATATATATATATATATATATATATATATATATATATATATATATATATATATATATATATATATATATAATTCTTTTTAAAAACTCATAAAATATATTGGGTCACACCTAAATCGGCAGGGTCGGTCGGCAACCGGAAACAAACCATTATTTTTTTTAGGCCCTACTGCCCCAGTTCAACCAGCCCCCTCCATCCAACCACCCCCTACTTACTGCCCCAGTTCAACCACCCTCCTCCATCCTACCACCCCAGTTCAACCATCCTACCACCCTCTACTGCCCCAGTTCAACCATCCTACCGCCCTCCTACTGCTAAAGGGGGGGGGGGGGGGGGGGTAGCTGTACGTCACTCCTCTAGTATCAGGGTCTGTAGCTCAGGCCCACGTCACTCTAGTATCAGGGTCTGTAGCTCTCATCATCATCATCATCTTACGTCCTTTTTTCCCCACTACAGTGAGGTTGGAGTTGGACGGGGCGATGACTCCACACCACTGGGCACGGTTTTGTGCCATGTCTTCATGCATCTCCAGATCCCTCATATCATTTTCCACACATCCCCTTCATGTCTGCTTCGGTCTCCCTCTCTGCCTCCGCCCATCCACAATCATCTCCTCCACCCCTCTCAACATCCCCCCCTCCTCCGATCTTCTCGCATGACCAAACCACCTGAGACGTCCATATGTCACCTTGAAATCAATTTCCCTGACACCACAGATCTCATCCACCTCGGCACTGGCCCACATCACTCCTCTAGTATCAGGTCTGTAGCTCAGGCCCCCATCACTCCTCTAGTATCAGGTCTGTAGCTCAGGCCCACATCACTCCTCTAGTATCAGGTCTGTAGCTCAGGCCCCCATCACTCCTCTAGTATCAGGTCTGTAGCTCAGGCCCCCATCACTCCTCTAGTATCAGGTCTGTAGCTCAGACCCACATCACTCCTCTAGTATCAGGTCTGTAGCTCAGGCCCCCATCACTCCTCTAGTATCAGGTCTGTAGCTCAGGCCCACATCACTCCTCTAGTATCAGGTCTGTAGCTCAGGCCCACATCACTCCTCTAGTATCAGGTCTGTAGCTCAGGCCCACATCACTCCTCTAGTATCAGGTCTGTAGCTCAGGCCCACATCACTCCTCTAGTATCAGGTCTGTAGCTCAGGCCCACATCACTCCTCTAGTATCAGGTCTGTAGCTCAGGCCCACATAACTCAGGCCCACATCACTCCTCTAGTATCAGGTCTGTAACTCAGGCCCACATCACTCCTCTAGTATCAGGTCTGTAGCTCCACATCACTCCTCTAGTATCAGGTCTGTAGCTCCACATCACTCCTCTAGTATCAGGTCTGTAGCTCCACATCACTCCTCTAGTATCACATCACTCCTCTAGTATCAGGTCTGTAGCTCCACATCACTCCTCTAGTATCAGGTCTGTAGCTCCACATCACTCCTCTAGTAGCAGGGTCTGTAGCTCCACATCACTCCTCTAGTATCAGGTCTGTAGCTCCACATCACTCCTCTAGTATCAGGTCTGTAGCTCCACATCACTCCTCTAGTATCAGGTCTGTAGCTCAGGCCCACCTCTAGTATCAGGTCTGTAGCTCAGGCCCACCTCTAGTATCAGGTCTGTAGCTCCACATCACTCCTCTAGTAGCAGGGTCTGTAGCTCAGGCCCACCTCTAGTAGCAGGGTCTGTAGCTCAGGCCCACCTCTAGTATCAGGTCTGTAGCTCAGGCCCACCTCTAGTATCAGGTCTGTAGCTCAGGCCCACCTCTAGTATCAGGTCTGTAGCTCAGGCCCACCTCTAGTATCAGGGTCTGTAGCTCAGGCCCACCTCTAGTATCAGGGTCTGTAGCTCAGGCCCACCTCTAGTATCAGGGTCTGTAGCTCAGGCCCACCTCTAGTATCAGGTCTGTAGCTCAGGCCCACCTCTAGTATCAGGGTCTGTAGCTCAGGCCCACCTCTAGTATCAGGGTCTGTAGCTCAGGCCCACCTCTAGTATCAGGTCTGTAGCTCAGGCCCACCTCTAGTATCAGGGTCTGTAACTCAGGCCCACCTCTAGTATCAGGTCTGTAGCTCAGGCCCACATCACTCCTCTAGTATCAGGTCTGTAGCTCAGGCCCACATCACTCCTCTAGTATCAGGTCTGTAGCTCAGGCCCACATCACTCCTCTAGTATCAGGTCTGTAGCTCAGGCCCACCTCTAGTATCAGGGTCTGTAGCTCAGGCCCACCTCTAGTATCAGGTCTGTAGCTCAGGCCCACCTCTAGTATCAGGGTCTGTAACTCAGGCTGATGAAGGCTCTCCAATTTTTCTCAAACTTGGCTCGAGAATCGAACCGGGAACCTTCCAATTATTACACTCCCTGACTACATGCTGACCGCCCCCTCACGTCTGCTAAACGCTACGTGGAGTCGCTCACCTTGAAGGTGATCTCAGCCAGACAGCGCGTACACTTGATGTAGAAGCGGAAGATGGGGAGCCCCATGTACAGCTCATTCATCACCGTCTCTTTGCGGGCGTTGAACTTCTTCCCCTTGTAGATGTATTCACCACACGTCTTACACCTGAAGACCAGCAGAGAAGCAGAACCTGAATTGATTGAATTATTCCAATCACTAAACTTAAAAAGGGCCACTTCACCCAAAAAACAACAACAACGATTTATCAAAATCTCACACACATCCAAAAAATATTATTGAGAGTGAATGAGTTTGAATATGGGTCACCGCCAGTGATTGCATTCTTGTTTTGTGTTCATTACTGCTCTTATGAGATGATATAATAACATTACCTTGTCTAATAGGGACTGCTACCATGTCATTTCATTGAGCTATAAGTAACACGACACAAGGATTCAATGTCCCTGATGACATCACTGGTGGTTAGGGATGCTCGATATTGGCTTTTTTACCGATACCGATATTCCGATATTGTCCAACTCTTAATTTCGATACCGATACCGATATCAACCGATACCGATATATGCAGGGTTTCCCCCCAAAAAAACTGAATAATTTCAGGTAATTAATAATTTCACTGGA
Source organism: Notolepis coatsorum (assembly GCF_963971535.1). Taxonomy (NCBI): domain Eukaryota; kingdom Metazoa; phylum Chordata; class Actinopteri; order Aulopiformes; family Paralepididae; genus Notolepis; species Notolepis coatsorum. Next base: position 216,966,050 of record NC_140166.1, read on the forward strand.
TGCATTCAAAAGGCTTTCTAAATGTAAGCATTATCTGTGCAAAATATGATAATTAAAAAAGTAAAAATTAACATTACATATCTCTTGTTGTTGAATTAAACCAACATGCATACTTTTGACAATAAATAAAATAAGAATTGGTTCTTACTTGCTTGCCTGGGTAAATAAAGGTTAAATAAATGTTAAAAAAAAAAAAAAAAAAAAATCGATACCGATATTTTCCGATATCACATTTTACTGCCGATATCGGCCGATAATATCGGTCGGCCGATAATATCGGACATCCCTACTGGTGGTCATAATCAAACTTATTTACTCTCAATAACTGTCAAACAAAATTAAAGTGTGCAAAACTGAGCAAAATAAATCAGCAAAGTGCCCCTTTAACAGGATAATATGGGGGGGGGGGCGTACAAATACTACGATTATGCATCCGAGTAGATGGGTGATTATGGCTTGCATAGACATAACATACCTCATATTGAACGGGGCCATCAATCTGACCACATACTGTCGGTCTTTAGGGAGCTTGAGCTTGGGGATTTTGTTTGGGTCAAAATCCGGAGGGTAGTATTTCTGTGAAGGACAAAGTATTATAGTTCACGTGAGAGCATCTCGTTTTTAACGTTACACAGGTGAGACAACGTTAACATCATTTGATCATCCTCATCTTGGAGAACTATCTAGTTAAGATAAGATATTCCTTTATTGATCCCCTTAGGGACATGCAGGCATCATAGCAGCATGGGGGAGGGGGGTACAGGTACATGGTAATAGTAGAAGACATAATACAGGTAATACAATTCTAGTACAGTAGAAAGGTAAACAAAATATGCAGATTGATTGATTGAAAACTTTATTAACAGATTGCAGAATGGGTACAATACAGTACAGCTCAATACACACAACTGTTAAGGGGATTCAAAACCGCTCTTAAAGAGCACCTACGGGAGGCTGCAATTCGAAACTGGCCACCGTAAATGCCCAAAACCCCCACCACCTCCTAATAGACAGTCTCCTCCCCACCGCATGTATATATTCCCTGCCCGCCGTATGTATATTTCTCTCCCACCCCCTCCTAATGTACAGTCCCCTCCCCATCATATGTATATACTCTGTCAGGATCTAGGGGTAACAGTACTGTATATTTGAATACAGTTTATGTCACAAATGTATCAGTACTAAATACCTATATGTCCCTATGCCATAAATGTCATGTATGTTGTGTATGTCATAAATGTCTATATGAATTGAAAATGGGGGACCCTGATGGAAACAAGACAAACGTCTTTCTCAGGTCTGCATCCCCTTAACAATTGTATGCATTGAGCCGTACTGTATTGTACCCATTCTGCAATCTGTTAAATAAAGTTTTCATTCATTCATTCATGCAGACCAGAGAAAGACTTTCGTCTTGTTTACATCAGGGTCCCCCATTGTCAATTCATCATAAGTGCAGTAGTGTAAACAATATAACAATATAATGAACTAATTTACAATTACAAAACAGTCAGTGATTGGTGGCCATGACATTTGACCATTTATTACGGAAACCCGTCGTAATGTAACAGCACTGTGTCCGTAATGTATAGCATTAGGAATATACGACTGTAGGCGTAATGTAGCCATTTAGCTCATGTTAGCTTGTTCCTATCTGTGCTAGCGAACGTTAGTCTATTTGCTCGTTTGCTCCACGGGCAAGGGCTTGAAAAAGCATGCTGATGAATATGACGTTCTCATACTTACGTTCAAGACTTTTCTTTCCGACATTTCTTAATCTGGGTAGAAGATTAACTTAAACAAGAAACGTCTAAAAATAATAGCAGTCTATTCTTAAAGAAAATAAACCTCGCTGTAAACTTCCGGTTGTCTCTTTTCTCCAATAGTATGCAGCTGCAGAGCCAGCGGCGCTCTCGCCGCGCTGTGAGGGCCGCTCAGCAGCGCCACCCACCCAATGGCTGAATTGGAGTATTGCACTGTGCGAGGCCAGATATCCTGAATGAATGCGTTTATTTAAACTTTAACAGATTGCAGAATGGGTAAGGGGATGCAGACCAGAGAAAGACTTTCGTCTTGTTTACATCAGGGTCCCCCATTTTCAATTCATAATGACATTTATGACACACTCAATGCAGTACTGTTACATTTGTGACATACAAGATATGTAAATATACAGTACTGTTAAACAGAGATCCTAACAGTAAATATATACAAGGGGGAGGGAACTGTACATTTATGATGAATTGAAAATGGGGGACCCTGATGTAAACAAGACGGAAGTCTTTCTCTGGTCTGCATCCCCTTAACAATTGTGTGTATTGAGCTGTACTGCAGATTTTGACAACAAAATTAACACTATGATGCCGCAACAAGTTCTGTTATATTTCAATTGCCTTACTTATTTACACAAGTATTATAGGCCTACAGCAGTATTGTACAGCCAGTAACTATACTTTTGCTCACACAATATCTTGAATGAATGAATTTATTTATTTCGAACATAAATTGAAAATAAATAATAACAAGTAATAAACATAAAAAAAATAAAAAAGCAATTCATGTATAATATTGTAAAATAGCTTAGACATAGCCTACTTGCATATAATAGTCATGTATAATAATTCCTTAATTACCATCATACATACCCACCACATCACATAGACTGTAGTGTATAGCATATAGCAAATGGTTTTACTTTTATAAGTGTTACCCCAAATCTCCACACAGTAGTTCAGATATGGTATACTAGTGAGCAATATAGAATGTACAGTGATGTATCCCCGCAGATGAATGTAACCTTCTGAGTCTTGGAAAATAACACCTCCATGCAGTCTTTGAATGCTTCAATGCTGGAATCTGGAGCTCTGTATACACAACTGACAATCACGTTTCTCAGATCTCTACTGAGATACAATCCATCAAGTTGTCAATGGTAGTTGACATGCATTCTACAACCTTATATTTGAGGCTATTTTTTATATATAGGGCTACACCCCCACCTCTTTTCCCAATCCTGTTAATATAATTGAGTTCATATCCATTCAACTCAATGTCAACTTTTTTCTCAGAGCTAAACCAAGTTTCGGATATTGCTATGATATTGAAAGGTTTATGGAAGTGCTCCAAATATTCTTTAATGTTTTGAGGGTTAGCATATAAGCTTCTGCTGTTGAAGTTTTAAACAATATAAAACTCAAAAGTATTATTATAATTCTTCTTATAATATTGAAACATAGCAGCAAATAACTCAGTATAGTGCAATAATGACGGCATCCTCTTGATTGATTGATTGATTGATTGAAAACTTTATTAACAGATTGCAGAATGGGTACAGTACAGTACAGCTCAATATATACAATTGTTAAGGGGATGCAGACCAGAGAAAGACTTTTGTCTTGTTTACATCAGGGTCCCCCATTTTCAATTCATCATAACATATATGACACACACGACATACAGATAGACAGTACTGCTACATCTATACATTTATGACATACCAGATTTGCAAATACAGTACTGTTTGTGATACAAAAAGTGTCCAGAAAAGAGTCTATATACATTTGACGTAGAAACTGTACATTGGAGGAGGTTGGGTAGGTGGGGTGGGGTTGGGTGGGTGGGCGGGGGGGGGGGGGGGGGGGGGGACTGTACATTGGAGGTGGGGGGGGGGGGGGGGGGTTGGGTAGGGGCTGGGTGGGGGACACTGTACACTGTACATTGGAATACTGACAAAGCCATACTTGGTCATTTACTGTACAACTGGGTTAGGACATTTGTAGGGGCCAGTTTCGAATTGCAGTCTCCCGTAGGTGTTCTTTGAGAGTGTTTTTGAAAGTGGGTAGTGATTCACATTCCTTTACAGCTTTGGGTAGGGCGTTCCACATTGATGTGGCATAATTGCGAAACGTGTTCAGTCCCTTGTTTGAGCCGAATCTGGGTTTAACATGATTTGTGGAGCTCCCTCTGGTGTTGTGATCGTGGTATTCACTGACCTTTGGGAAGTATTTTGACATGTACATGGGTACCTTGGTCGATCTTGTAGACCATTGCAAGCTGCTGTACTCTGTCGTCTACTCTAAGCCATCCTAGGTTGTCAAAGTGGGCAGGGGTGAGGTGGGTTCTAGGAGTCAGGTCAAGCAGTAGTCTGACTAGTTTGATTTGAGATATTTGTAATTTGGTTTTTAGTGCCTTTGAGGTGCTTTAGTACCATGAGGTGCAAGCATAGCATAGTCGTAGTACCCTTGAATGAGTGCTCCTGCCAGAGTCTTCAGGGTATCTCATGTTATTTAGACTTCATATCAATAGGGTTTAGCTTTGTCAACAACACAGGGAAGTTCTACAAACAGGCCAGAGGATGTACATACTACTGTATGAGTAAAATATATATGATTTTTTATTTGATTAGATTTGAAATCTTTATTTCGAACATGCAATGAATACAAACAAACAATAACAAAAGCAAAACAACTCAATCTACATGTTCGAAAAGGAGTAGGAAGAAGTATACACTTATTTAATCCTACCCCTTTTCCACTACTCAAATGAGTGTACTATTTTAAAACATAAAAAAGAAAAGAAAAAAAAAAAAATATATATATATGCAAAACAAAAAACAAAAACTATATATGTAAAACATGAAAGAAATAAAATAGAAAACAAAATAAAAATGTAAACACCCGTGAATATCAAGTCCCTTCCTCATCCCTGTGATTCCATCAACACTGTGGCTGAATAATGAAGCCCAAAGTCGCGTCACGCGCAAGAGCATATTACCTATGTGTAATGTGTTGATGGAATCACGTTAATATAGAGAGATGAAAACAATACAATATGTTATTTCAATTGATATGAATAGCTAGTTACGTTAATATAGAGAGATGAACGTTATTTCGATTGATATGAATAGCTAGTTACGTTAATATAGAGAGATGATAAATTAATTAAACGTAAAAAAAAAAAAAAAAAATGAACTAAGAGTGATTTGAACTTGTGACCATAGGCTCCACAGCGAGCTGACGAACGAGTTGAGCTACATGCGTAAATGTTAAAACTGAGTGACGAATGCATAATTTACAATGCGTGTGTGCGAGGGCTCTCGCATTATTATTATTATCTACCGGCAAAACCTGCGTGTGTGCGAGGGCTCTTGCATTATTATTATTATGGGCATTATCGCGGCTCATGCACATGCGCACGCTCATACCGGCGTAGGGGCGAAACTAGCGTTGATCGCTGGCCAATCAGAGCAACGCGGAAGGAAAAGCAAGTTGCCGAAAGGATACACGCGGCCCTCACAGCGCGGTCCGCGTGTTGCTTTTTAACAGCGGAGGAGTGCAAGAATGTGACAATGTGACCATGTGACCGCGGCAGCGCGAGAGAGAGGCAGTGCGGAAATAGGCTGTCTATTGCCATTCTCTAAGACAAACGCTAACCTTAACCAGCTCCTTAACAGCGCCTAAACTTAACCGTTCTAACCTTAACCAACTCCGAAACAATGCCTAACCTTAACCTTAACCTTAACCATGCCTAACCTTAACCTTAACCATAGAAAGAATATTGCCATTCTCTAAGACAAACTCTAACCTTAACCAGCTCCTTAACAGCGCCTAAACTTAACCGTTCTAACCTTAACCAACTCCGAAACAATGCCTAACCTTAACCTTAACCATGCCTAACCTTAACCGGCGAAAAAAAAAAAAAAAAATTTTATGGGATTCGAACTTGTCACCAACGGACCGCAGGACCACAGCGCTGCCAGGTGAGCTAAGCTTCGAATGAAAATCATGGCGGATTATGGCCAGGGGCGGGGCTAGGGGGTGGCTACTTGGGCTCAAGCCCTGAATGTTTTCTGAAAAGCCCCGAATCTATTAAAAAAAATAAAAATAAAATTATATATATATATATATATTTTTTTTGACAATTAATCATTGTTACATGAAAATATGTTTGCACCAGATTTAGCAGAAGCTAATTTCCATCTGTAGTCTATCCAGCTGCTAACTGTATTTGAGGGAGTTAAGTCTTGGTGTTATGGTAGACTAAGACCTAAGCTTTAAATCACAATCAACAAGTTGACAAAAACATAATTCTTCCACCTTAGAAACATAGCTTTTGAGATATGTGATAAAACAGGCTGCCGGCATGTCTTTATGAATGGAAATATCGAATAAAAGAAACAACGATGAAAACCCGACTATACTCTGGTTTTCGGGGGTCCTGCCGCTCAACGTTCGGCGAGTTAACCCTAGATCTTAGATCCTAATATGAAAAACGATGTGATTTAATGTTCTATGTCTTACCTTGACTTTGTCTATTTTACTGCTATCTATTTTATGCTTTATGTCTGCACTTTATGCATTGCTCTTGATCTGCCAATGTTGTGCTCATTTTATGCCTCTCTTTTTGTACTGCTGTGAAGTTCAAGTTCAAGTTCAAGTTCAAGTTCTTTAATAGTTGTCATACAGAAGTACAGAATACTTTCATACAAAATGCTTCTTACTGTTACGCTCCAGAGACTGTGCTAGACAAGATAGTATCAAATAACATAATAACATAATATAGCATGAATTTAGAAGAAGAAAATGAGGTCACAGTGTTCGGTATAGACATATGTACAATGTTCTGAGTTACCATATAATATACAATACACAATACTATGCAGTGTACTAATGTACAGTACTATCTAGTGCAAAAGCACTTTGAGCTGCAATTCTTGTATGAAAGGTGCTATACAAACACAGTGTATTATTATTATTATTATTATTATTATTATTATTATTATTATTATTATTATTATTATTATTATTATTATTATTATTATTATTATTATTATTATTATTATTATTATTATTATTATTATTATTATTATTATTATTATTATTATTATTATTATTATAAATTATTATAGTTTGCTTCATTAATTAAAGGGTGTGAATTTAAGTGTTCTCTAGTGCCTTTTGTCTGCTTCAAGGTAAGGTGGTGGTATAAGTTAAAGGTTGTGGTGTCGAAGTAAAAATAATCCGTGCCCGCTAACGCGGGCACCTATCTGGGCTAAGCCCCGGATCTCCTACAATCCTAAATCCGCCCCTGATTATGGCTACATAATGCCGCAAGCTCTGCCGCTCCGCTCTGCGGCTGCCGCGCCTGCCGCGGGGCGTGTCGCAGCCAATCAGGGAAAACGCGGAAGCACTCGGCAGCACTCCTCCGCTGTTAATAAGCAATAGGTGCGCGGCCCTGAGAGTGCTGCTCTGCGGCTCTGCAGCTGCATGCTTCTCCTTTTCAAGCTTGAAGCTTCCGGTGAGGAACTTGGACTCTTGGAGTCCCCTGCAGGAAGATACCAGTACTCACACTTCATGCATAGATCCATGCAGCATTTCGAGGTGATTGATTCCACACAAAAAACATTGGGATTGTATGTCTGCACTTTATATGCACTATTTTACTCTGTCTATTCTATCTTACTATTTTTATTATTGTCTATTTAAAACTGAATCAAACCATAAACAAGGTGGCCTATATTGGGATGTTAGATCCTAATGTGAAAAACTGTGATTTTATATGTCTGCACTTTATGTGCTAATTTTATGCCTGTCTTTTTTCTGTTGTGAAGCACTTTGAGCTGCAGTTTCTGTATGAAAGGTGCTATACAAATAAGATAAGATACTATATTTCTTTATTGATCCCCTTGGGGAAATGCAGGCATCATAGCAGCATGGGGGAGGGGAGGTACAGGTAGTAGAATACATACAGGTACAGGTCACAGTACAGTGGAGAAGTAAAAATAAAAATAGAATAAAAAGGCAGTGTAATAATAATATACAATATAATTAACTCTGGACATGTGCATATGGGCAACAAGGTGCGAGATGAGGGTGCCCTCTCAGTTATATTTGCCCTACAATAAATATAGTTACAATATATATATAATATATATATATATATAATCTAATAATCTAAATCTAATCTAATATATAATCTAAAAAAACGATGCTAAATTTATTATTATTATTATTAAGTTTATTCCAGTTGATATTGATGTTGATGTTGATGCTGATGTAGATGTTGATTGTATGGCTGCCATGGGCCACGCCACGCCCTTCTCTTTTCCTCTCATCCCTCTTCACTTCCTGATGTAGATGCCCCGGGAGCCACTGATCCCAGGACATCTACTGGAGAGGGTCGTTTAGATTTTTTCTTCTTTTAAAATCAACAGCTTCCAATTATCTCTGAATAATTGATGCATATATTTAACCTTTCCGTCTCAATGGGAAGATGTCCTGGTGTCTGCAAAGCCGCCCGTGTGATTCCACTACATAAAGGTGGTGTTAGGGATGATTTGAATAATTACTGTCCTACAGTATCTCCAAACTTCCCTATGGTTACAATGGTAAATGGTAAATTTGGTAAATGGTGTATTTATATAACAGCTTTTATCCAAAGCGCTTTACAATTTTGTTCCTCACATTCACCCATCCACTCACACATTTACACACCGACGGCAGAGGCAACCATGCAAGGTGCCAACCTGCTCATTGGGAGCAGTTAGGGGTTAAGTTGCTCAGTTAGGGGTTAAGTTGCTGGTTCGAGCGGGAATCGAACCAGGAACCTTCCAATTACCAGATGACCGCTCTACCTCTTGATCCACTGTCGCCCCCTTGGACTTCCTGACAAACAGACCCCAATCTGTTAGGATCAATAACACTGTATCCTCCACCATCATCCTCAACACTGGCTCCCCCCAGGGCTGTGTCCTTAGCCCACTACTTTACACCCTGCTCACACATGACTGCAGAGCCCACTATGACAGCAACCTCATAGTGAAGTTCGCGGATGACACCGCAGTGGTGGGGCTCAACACAAAAGGGGATGAGTCGGCATACAGGGAGGAGGTAGATGGACTGGGACTGTGGTGCAAGGAGAACAACCTCATCCTAAACGTAAAGAAGACGAAAGAGAGGCGGCTGGGTGGCGCAGCGGACATTGCGCTCGTCACCAACGCAAGAGACACCGGTATCGAATCCGGCTGTCAGCGTTGCCTCGGGCTTGGGCCGGCCGTCATACTGACTCAATTGGCAGAGTCAGCGGGAGGGGAGTCGATGGGTGGTAATCTGATCGTTGTAAACAGCGACTCCTACAGGTCGGTCAGGGCGCCTGCACAGCAAAAGACAGGAAGTGGCGGGGGCAGTGTGAGCCTCCTACATGTTACTCCTCGCCAATGAGAGTCCGTGCTGGCAGGTGAAAAAGAAGTGACTGGCTGCCTCCACATGTATCGGAGGGGACATGTGATGGGCTTCTATCCTCCCTACGACTGGCCAGTGGGGGGCACATGCGAGCAACGATCAGGACAGGGGAGGGAGAATTGGCACAAGAGGAAATTGGGATGGGAGAAAAATCACAGAAAAAGGAGGAGAAAAAGTAAGTAAAAAAAAACGAAAGAGATGATCATAGACCTCCGCAAGACCAGCACGCCCCCCCCCCCCCCCCCTCCCTCTCTACATTGATGGCACAGCTGTAGAGGTGACTCCCAGTATCAAATATCTTGGGGTGCACATTTCCAACACCCTCACGTGGCGCGACAACACTCTGAGCCTCGTCAAAAAAGCTCATCAACGCCTGTACTTCCTGAGGAAACTGAAAGGGGCGGGGCTTGACACCAACACCCTCAGATCCTTCTATAGACGTGTGGTGGAGAGCGTACTGACCTCTTGCACCA